>NW_027617902.1:0-92721 GCF_964187855.1 Myxine glutinosa | reverse complement strand
AGTGTGGAAAAAACACATTTTGCACTTGTGATAGTGTTGAAAAACCACTTTTTGTACTTGTGTTAGTGTTGAAAAACCACTTTTCGCACTTGTATTGGTGCAGGAAACCACTTTTGCACTTGTATTAGTGTGGAAAAACCACTTTTCGCACTTGTGTTAGTGTTGAAAAACCACTTTTCGCACTTGTGTTAGTGTTGAAAAACCACTTTTCGCACTTGTGTTGGTGCAGGAAACCACTTTTGCACTTGTATTAGTGTGGAAAAACACTTTTTGCACTTGTGATAGTGTTGAAAAACCACTTTTCGCACTTGTGTTAGTGTTGAAAAACCACTTTTTGCACTTGTGTTGGTGCAGGAAACCACTTTTGCACTTGTATTAGTGTGGAAAAACACATTTTGCACTTGTGATAGTGTTGAAAAACCACTTTTTGCACTTGTGTTAGTGTTGAAAAACCACTTTTCGCACTTGTGTTGGTGCAGGAAACCACTTTTGCACTTGTATTAGTGTGGAAAAAACACTTTTCGCACTTGTGTTGGTGCAGGAAACCACTTTTGCACTTGTATTAGTGTGGAAAAAACACTTTTCGCACTTGTGTTAGTGTTGAAAAACCACTTTTCGCACTTGTATTGGTGCAGGAAACCACTTTTGCACTTGTATTAGTGTGGAAAAACCACTTTTCGCACTTGTGTTAGTGTTGAAAAACCACTTTTCGCACTTGTGTTAGTGTTGAAAAACCACTTTTCGCACTTGTGTTGGTGCAGGAAACCACTTTTGCACTTGTATTAGTGTGGAAAAAACACTTTTTGCACTTGTGATAGTGTTGAAAAACCACTTTTCGCACTTGTGTTAGTGTTGAAAAACCACTTTTTGCACTTGTGTTGGTGCAGGAAACCACTTTTGCACTTTTATTAGTGTGGAAAAAACACATTTTGCACTTGTGATAGTGTTGAAAACCACTTTTTGCACTTGTGTTAGTGTTGAAAAAACACTTTTCGCACTTGTGTTGGTGCAGGAAACCACTTTTGCACTTGTATTAGTGTGGAAAAAACACTTTTCGCACTTGTGTTGGTGCAGGAAACCACTTTTGCACTTGTATTAGTGTGGAAAAAACACTTTTCGCACTTGTGTTAGTGTTGAAAAACCACTTTTCGCACTTGTGTTGGTGCAGGAAACCACTTTTGCACTTGTATTAGTGTGGAAAAACCACTTTTGCACTTGTATTAGTGTGGAAAAAACACTTTTCGCACTTGTGTTAGTGTTGAAAAACCACTTTTCGCACTTGTGTTAGTGTTGAAAAACCACTTTTCGCACTTGTGTTGGTGCAGGAAACCACTTTTGCACTTGTATTAGTGTGGAAAAAACACTTTTTGCACTTGTGATAGTGTTGAAAAACCACTTTTTGCACTTGTGTTAGTGTTGAAAAACCACTTTTCGCACTTGTGTTAGTGTTGAAAAACCACTTTTCGCACTTGTGTTGTGCAGGAAACCACTTTTGCACTTGTATTGGTGTGGAAAAAACACATTTTGCACTTGTGATAGTGTTGAAAACCACTTTTTGCACTTGTGTTAGTGTTGAAAAACCACTTTTCGCACTTGTGTTTGGTGCAGGAAACCACTTTTGCACTTGTATTAGTGTGGCAAAAACACTTTTCGCACTTGTGTTGGTGCAGGAAACCACTTTTGCACTTGTATTAGTGTGGAAAAAACACTTTTCGCACTTGTGTTAGTGTTGAAAAAACCACTTTTTGCACTTGTGTTGGTGCAGGAAACCACTTTTGCACTTGTATTAGTGTGGAAAAACCACTTTTGCACTTGTATTAGTGTGGAAAAAACACTTTTCGCACTTGTGTTAGTGTTGAAAAACCACTTTTCGCACTTGTGTTAGTGTTGAAAAACCACTTTTCGCACTTGTGTTGGTGCAGGAAACCACTTTTGCACTTGTATTAGTGTGGAAAAACACTTTTTGCACTTGTGATAGTGTTGAAAAACCACTTTTTGCACTTGTGTTAGTGTTGAAAAACCACTTTTCGCGCTTATGTTAGTGTTGAAAAACCACTTTTCGCGCTTGTGTTGGTGCAGGAAACCACTTTTGCACTTGTATTAGTGTGGAAAAAAACACATTTTGCACTTGTGATAGTGTTGAAAAACCACTTTTTGTACTTGTGTTAGTGTTGAAAAACCACTTTTCGCACTTGTATTGGTGCAGGAAACCACTTTTGCACTTGTATTAGTGTGGAAAACCACTTTTCGCACTTGTGTTAGTGTTGAAAAACCACTTTTCGCACTTGTGTTGGTGCAGGAAACCACTTTTGCACTTGTATTAGTGTGGAAAAAACACTTTTTGCACTTGTGATAGTGTTGAAAAACCACTTTTCGCACTTGTGTTAGTGTTGAAAAACCACTTTTTGCACTTGTGTTGGTGCAGGAAACCACTTTTGCACTTGTATTAGTGTGGAAAAAACACATTTTGCACTTGTGATAGTGTTGAAAACCACTTTTGCACTTGTGTTAGTGTTGAAAAACCACTTTTCGCACTTGTGTTGGTGCAGGAAACCACTTTTGCACTTGTATTAGTGTGGAAAAAACACTTTTCGCACTTGTGTTGGTGCAGGAAACCACTTTTGCACTTGTATTAGTGTGGAAAAAACACTTTTCGCACTTGTGTTAGTGTTGAAAAACCACTTTTCGCACTTGTATTGGTGCAGGAAACCACTTTTGCACTTGTATTAGTGTGGAAAAAACCACTTTTCGCACTTGTGTTAGTGTTGAAAACACTTTTCGCACTTGTGTTAGTGTTGAAAAACCACTTTTCGCACTTGTGTTGGTGCAGAAACCACTTTTGCACTTGTATTAGTTGTGGAAAAAACACTTTTTGCACTTGTGATAGTGTTGAAAAACCACTTTTCGCACTTGTGTTAGTGTTGAAAAACCACTTTTTGCACTTGTGTTGGTGCAGGAAACCACTTTTGCACTTGTATTAGTGTGGAAAAAACACATTTTGCACTTGTGATAGTGTTGAAAACCACTTTTTGCACTTGTGTTAGTGTTGAAAAACCACTTTTCGCACTTGTGTTGGTGCAGGAAACCACTTTTGCACTTGTATTAGTGTGGAAAAAACACTTTTCGCACTTGTGTTGGTGCAGGAAACCACTTTTGCACTTGTATTAGTGTGGAAAAAACACTTTTCGCACTTGTGTTAGTGTTGAAAAACCACTTTTCGCACTTGTGTTGGTGCAGGAAACCACTTTTGCACTTGTATTAGTGTGGAAAAACCACTTTTGCACTTGTATTAGTGTGGAAAAAACACTTTTCGCACTTGTGTTAGTGTTGAAAAACCACTTTTCGCACTTGTGTTAGTGTTGAAAAAACCACTTTTCGCACTTGTGTTGGTGCAGGAAACCACTTTTGCACTTGTATTAGTGTGGAAAAAACACTTTTTGCACTTGTGATAGTGTTGAAAAACCACTTTTTGCACTTGTGTTAGTGTTGAAAAACCACTTTTCGCGCTTGTGTTAGTGTTGAAAAACTACTTTTCGCGCTTGTGTTGGTGCAGGAAACCACTTTTGCACTTGTATTATTGTGGAAAAACACATTTTGCACTTGTGGATAGTGTTGAAAAACCACTTTTTGTACTTGTGTTAGTGTTTGAAAAACCACTTTTCGCACTTGTATTGGTGCAGGAAACCACTTTTGCACTTGTATTAGTGTGGAAAACCACTTTTCGCACTTGTGTTAGTGTTGAAAAACCACTTTTCGCACTTGTGTTAGTGTTGAAAAACCACTTTTCGCACTTGTGTTGGTGCAGGAAACCACTTTTGCACTTGTATTAGTGTGGAAAAAACACTTTTTGCACTTGTGATAGTGTTGAAAACCACTTTTCGCACTTGTGTTAGTGTTGAAAAACCACTTTTGCACTTGTGTTGGTGCAGGAAACCACTTTTGCACTTGTATTAGTGTGGAAAAAACCACTTTTCGCACTTGTGTTAGTGTTGAAAAACCACTTTTTGCACTTGTGTTAGTGTTGAAAAACCACTTTTCGCACTTGTGTTGGTGCAGGAAACCACTTTTGCACTTGTATTAGTGTGGACAAAAACACTTTTTGCACTTGTGATAGGGTTGAAAAACCACTTTTCGCACTTGTGTTAGTGTTGAAAAACCACTTTTCGCACTTGTGTTGGTGCAGGAAACCACTTTTGCACTTGTATTAGTGTGGAAAAAAACACTTTTCGCACTTGTGTTAGTGTTGAAAAACCACTTTTCGCACTTGTGTTGGTGCAGGAAACCACTTTTGCACTTGTATTAGTGTGGAAAAACCACTTTTCGCACTTGTGTTAGTGTTGAAAAACCACTTTTCGCACTTGTGTTAGTGTTGAAAAACCACTTTTCGCACTTGTGTTAGTGTTGAAAAACCACTTTTCGCACTTGTGTTGGTGCAGGAAACCACTTTTGCACTTGTATTAGTGTGGAAAAACCACTTTTCGCACTTGTGTTAGTGTTGAAAAACCACTTTTCGCACTTGTGTTAGTGTTGAAAATCCACTTTTCGCACTTGTGTTAGTGTTGAAAAACCACTTTTCGCACTTGTGTTGGTGCAGGAAACCACTTTTGCACTTGTATTAGTGTGGAAAAAACACTTCTCACACTTGTGTTAGTGTTGAAAAACCACTTTTCGCACTTGTGTTAGTGTTGAAAAACCACTTTTCGCACTTGTGTTGGTGCAGGAAACCACTTTTGCACTTGTATAAGTGTGGAAAAACCACTTTTCGCACTTGTGTTAGTGTTGAAAAACCACTTTTCACACTTGTGTTAGTGTTGAAAAACCACTTTTCGCACTTGTATTGGTGCAGGAAATCACTTTTGCACTTGTATTAGTGTGGAAAAAACACTTTTTGCACTTGTGATAGTGTTGAAAAACCACTTTTCGCACTTGTGTTAGTGTTGAAAAACGACTTTTCGAACTTGTGTTAGTGTTGAAAAACCACTTTTCGCACTTGTGTTAGTGTTGAAAAACCACTTTTCGCACTTGTGTTGGTGCAGGAAACCACTTTTGCACTTGTATTAGTGTGGAAAAAACACTTTTTGCACTTGTGATAGTGTTGAAAAACCACTTTTCGCACTTGTGTTAGTGTTGAAAAACCACTTTTCGCACTTGTGTTGGTGCAGGAAACCACTTTTGCACTTGTATTAGTGTGGAAAAACCACTTTTCGCACTTGTGTTAGTGTTTAAAAACCACTTTTCGCACTTGTGTGGTGCAGGAAACCACTTTTGCACTTGTATTAGTGTGGAAAAAACACTTTTTGCACTTGTGATAGTGTTGAAAAACCACTTTTCGCACTTGTGTTAGTGTTGAAAAACCACTTTTCGCACTTGTGTTAGTGTTGAAAAACCACTTTTCGCACTTGTGTTGGTGCAGGAAACCACTTTTGCACTTGTATTAGTGTGGAAAAAACACTTTTTGCACTTGTGATAGTGTTGAAAAACCACTTTTCGCACTTGTGTTAGTGTTTAAAAAACCGTGTTAGTGTTGTTTCGCATGTTAGTGTTGAAAAACCACTTTTCGCACTTGTGTTGGTGCGGGAAACCACTTTTGCACTTGTATTAGTGTGGAAAAAACACTTTTTGCACTTGTGATATTGTTGAAAAACCACTTTTCGCACTTGTGTTAGTGTTTAAAAAACCACTTTTCGTGTTAGTGTTGAAAAACCACTTTTCGCACTTGTGTTGGTGCAGGAAACCACTTTTGCACTTGTATTAGTGTGGAAAAAACACTTTTCGCACTTGTGTTAGTGTTGAAAAACCACTTTTCGCACTTGTGTTAGTGTTGAAAAACCACTTTTCGCACTTGTGTTGGTGCAGGAAACCACTTTTGCACTTGTATTAGTGTGGAAAAAACACTTTTTGCACTTGTGATAGTGTTGAAAAACCACTTTTCGCACTGTGTTAGTGTTTAAAAACCACTTTTCGCACTTGTGTGGTGCAGGAAACCACTTTTGCACTTGTATTAGTGTGGAAAAAACACTTTTTGCACTTGTGATAGTGTTGAAAAACCACTTTTCGCACTTGTGTTAGTGTTGAAAAACCACTTTTCGCACTTGTGTTTGTGTTGAAAAACCACTTTTCGCACTTGTGTTGGTGCAGGAAACCACTTTTGCACTTGTATTAGTGTGGAAAAAACACATTTGCACTTGTGATAGTGTTGAAAACCACTTTTTGCACTTGTGTTAGTGTTGAAAAACCACTTTTCGCACTTGTGTTGGTGCAGGAAACCACTTTTGCACTTGTATTAGTGTGGAAAAAACACTTTTCGCACTTGTGTTGGTGCAGGAAACCACTTTTGCACTTGTATTAGTGTGGAAAAAACACTTTTCGCACTTGTGTTAGTGTTGAAAAACCACTTTTCGCACTTGTGTTGGTGCAGGAAACCACTTTTGCACTTGTATTAGTGTGGAAAAACCACTTTTTGCACTTGTATTAGTGTGGAAAAAACACTTTTCGCACTTGTGTTAGTGTTGAAAAACCACTTTTCGCACTTGTGTTAGTGTTGAAAAACCAGTTTTCGCACTTGTGTTGGTGCAGGAAACCACTTTTGCACTTGTATTAGTGTGGAAAAAACACTTTTTGCACTTGTGATAGTGTTGAAAAACCACTTTTCGCACTTGTGTTAGTGTTGAAAAACCACTTTTCGCACTTGTGTTGGTGCAGGAAACCACTTTTGCACTTGTATAAGTGTGGAAAAACCACTTTTCGCACTTGTGTTAGTGTTGAAAAACCACTTTTCACACTTGTGTTAGTGTTGAAAAACCACTTTTCGCACTTGTGTTGGTGCAGGAAACCACTTTTGCACTTGTATAAGTGTGGAAAAACCACTTTTCGCACTTGTGTTAGTGTTGAAAAACCACTTTTCACACTTGTGTTAGTGTTGAAAAACCACTTTTCGCACTTGTATTGGTGCAGGAAATCACTTTTGCACTTGTATTAGTGTGGAAAAAACACTTTTTGCACTTGTGATAGTGTTGAAAAACCACTTTTCGCACTTGTGTTAGTGTTGAAAAACGACTTTTCGAACTTGTGTTAGTGTTGAAAAACCACTTTTCGCACTTGTGTTAGTGTTGAAAAACCACTTTTCGCACTTGTGTTGGTGCAGGAAACCACTTTTGCACTTGTATTAGTGTGGAAAAAACACTTTTTGCACTTGTGATAGTGTTGAAAAACCACTTTTCGCACTTGTGTTAGTGTTGAAAAACCACTTTTCGCACTTGTGTTGGTGCAGGAAACCACTTTTGCACTTGTATTAGTGTGGAAAAACCACTTTTCGCACTTGTGTTAGTGTTTAAAAACCACTTTTCGCACTTGTGTGGTGCAGGAAACCACTTTTGCACTTGTATTAGTGTGGAAAAAACACTTTTTGCACTTGTGATAGTGTTGAAAAACCACTTTTCGCACTTGTGTTAGTGTTGAAAAACCACTTTTCGCACTTGTGTTAGTGTTGAAAAACCACTTTTCGCACTTGTGTTGGTGCAGGAAACCACTTTTGCACTTGTATTAGTGTGGAAAAAACACTTTTTGCACTTGTGATAGTGTTGAAAAACCACTTTTCGCACTTGTGTTAGTGTTTAAAAAACCGTGTTAGTGTTGTTTCGCATGTTAGTGTTGAAAAACCACTTTTCGCACTTGTGTTGGTGCGGGAAACCACTTTTGCACTTGTATTAGTGTGGAAAAAACACTTTTTGCACTTGTGATATTGTTGAAAAACCACTTTTCGCACTTGTGTTAGTGTTTAAAAAACCACTTTTCGTGTTAGTGTTGAAAAACCACTTTTCGCACTTGTGTTGGTGCAGGAAACCACTTTTGCACTTGTATTAGTGTGGAAAAAACACTTTTCGCACTTGTGTTAGTGTTGAAAAACCACTTTTCGCACTTGTGTTAGTGTTGAAAAACCACTTTTCGCACTTGTGTTGGTGCAGGAAACCACTTTTGCACTTGTATTAGTGTGGAAAAAACACTTTTTGCACTTGTGATAGTGTTGAAAAACCACTTTTCGCACTGTGTTAGTGTTTAAAAACCACTTTTCGCACTTGTGTGGTGCAGGAAACCACTTTTGCACTTGTATTAGTGTGGAAAAAACACTTTTTGCACTTGTGATAGTGTTGAAAAACCACTTTTCGCACTTGTGTTAGTGTTGAAAAACCACTTTTCGCACTTGTGTTTGTGTTGAAAAACCACTTTTCGCACTTGTGTTGGTGCAGGAAACCACTTTTGCACTTGTATTAGTGTGGAAAAAACACATTTGCACTTGTGATAGTGTTGAAAACCACTTTTTGCACTTGTGTTAGTGTTGAAAAACCACTTTTCGCACTTGTGTTGGTGCAGGAAACCACTTTTGCACTTGTATTAGTGTGGAAAAAACACTTTTCGCACTTGTGTTGGTGCAGGAAACCACTTTTGCACTTGTATTAGTGTGGAAAAAACACTTTTCGCACTTGTGTTAGTGTTGAAAAACCACTTTTCGCACTTGTGTTGGTGCAGGAAACCACTTTTGCACTTGTATTAGTGTGGAAAAACCACTTTTTGCACTTGTATTAGTGTGGAAAAAACACTTTTCGCACTTGTGTTAGTGTTGAAAAACCACTTTTCGCACTTGTGTTAGTGTTGAAAAACCAGTTTTCGCACTTGTGTTGGTGCAGGAAACCACTTTTGCACTTGTATTAGTGTGGAAAAAACACTTTTTGCACTTGTGATAGTGTTGAAAAACCACTTTTCGCACTTGTGTTAGTGTTGAAAAACCACTTTTCGCACTTGTGTTGGTGCAGGAAACCACTTTTGCACTTGTATTAGTGTGGAAAAACCACTTTTCGCACTTGTGTTAGTGTTGAAAAACCACTTTTCGCACTTGTGTTAGTGTTGAAAAATCACTTTTCGCACTTGTGTTAGTGTTGAAAAACCACTTTTCGCACTTGTGTTAGTGTTGAAAAACTATTTTCGCACTTGTGTTGGTGCAGGAAACCACTTTTGCACTTGTAGTAGTGTGGAAAAAACACATTTCGCACTTGTGTTAGTGTTGAAAAACCACTTTTCGCACTTGTGTTAGTGTTGAAAAACCACTTTTCGCTCTTGTGTTGGTGCAGGAAACCACTTTTGCACTTGTATGAGTGTGGAAAAAACACTTTTTGCACTTGTGATAGTGTTGAAAAACTACTTTTCGCACTTGTGTTAGTGTTGAAAAACCACTTTTCGCACTTGTGTTGGTGCAGGAAACCACTTTTGCACTTGTTTTAGTGTGGAAAAACCACTTTTCGCAATTGTGTTAGTGGTGAAAAACCACTTTTCGCACTTGTGTTAGTGTTGATAAACCACTTTTCGCACTTGTGTTGGTGCAGGAAACCACTTTTGCACTTGTATTAGTGTGGAAAAAACACTTTTTGCACTTGTGATAGGGTTGAAAAACCACTTTTCGCACTTGTGTTAGTGTTGAAAAACCACTTTTCGCACTTGTGTTGGTGCAGGAAACCACTTTTGCACTTGTATTAGTGTGGAAAAACCACTTTTCGCACTTGTGTTAGTGTTGAAAAACCAATTTTCGCACTTGTGTTAGTGTTGAAAAACCACTTTTCGCACTTGTGTTAGTGTTGAAAAACCACTTTTCGCACTTGTGTTGGTGCAGGAAACCACTTTTGCACTTGTATTAGTGTGGAAAAAACACTTTTCGCACTTGTGTTAGTGTTGAAAAACCACTTTTCGCACTTGTGTTAGTGTTGAAAAACCACTTTTCACACTTGTGTTAGTGTTGAAAAACCACTTTTCGCACTTGTGTTGGTGCAGGAAACCACTTTTGCACTTGTATTAGTGTGGAAAAAACACTTTTTGCACTTGTGATAGTGTTGAAAAACCACTTTTTGCACTTGTGTTAGTGTTGAAAAACCACTTTTCGCACTTGTGTTGGTGCAGGAAATCACTTTTGCACTTGTATTAGTGTGGAAAAACCACTTTTCGCACTTGTGTTAGTGTTGAAAAACCACTTTTCGCACTCGTGTTAGTGTTGAAAAACCAGTTTTCGCACTTGTGTTGGTGCAGGAAACCACTTTTGCACTTGTATTAGTGTGGAAAAAACACTTTTTGCACTTGTGATAGTGTTGAAAAACCACTTTTCGCACTTGTGTTAGTGTTGAAAAAGCACTTTTCGCACTTGTGTTGGTGCAGGAAACCACTTTTGCACTTGTATTAGTGTGGAAAAACCAATTTTCGCACTTGTGTTAGTGTTGAAAAACCACTTTTCGCACTTGTGTTAGTGTTGAAAAATCACTTTTCGCACTTGTGTTAGTGTTGAAAAACCACTTTTCGCACTTGTGTTAGTGTTGAAGAACTATTTTCGCACTTGTGTTGGTGCAGGAAACCACTTTTGCAATTGTAGTAGTGTGGAAAAAACACTTTTCGCACTTGTGTTAGTGTTGAAAAACCACTTTTCGCACTTGTGTTAGTGTTGAAAAACCACTTTTCGCTCTTGTGTTGGTGCAGGAAACCACTTTTGCACTTATATGAGTGTGGAAAAAACACTTTTTGCACTTGTGATAGTGTTGAAAAACTACTTTTCGCACTTGTGTTAGTGTTGAAAAACCACTTTTCGCACTTGTGTTGGTGCAGGAAACCACTTTTGCACTTGTTTTAGTGTGGAAAAACCACTTTTCGCAATTGTGTTAGTGGTGAAAAACCACTTTTCGCACTTGTGTTAGTGTTGATAAACCACTTTTCGCACTTGTGTTGGTGCAGGAAACCACTTTTGCACTTGTATTAGTGTGGAAAAAACACTTTTTGCACTTGTGATAGCGTTGAAAAACCACTTTTCGCACTTGTGTTAGTGTTGAAAAACCACTTTTCGCACTTGTGTTGCTGCAGGAAACCACTTTTGCACTTGTATTAGTGTGGAAAAACCACTTTTCGCACTTGTGTTAGTGTTGAAAAACCACTTTTTGCACTTGTGTTAGTGTTGAAAAACCACTTTTCGCACTTGTGTTGGTGCAGGAAACCACTTTTGCACTTGTATTAGTGTGGAAAAAACACTTTTTGCACTTGTGATAGTGTTGAAAAACCACTTTTCGCACTTGTGTTAGTGTTGAAAAACCACTTTTCGCACTTGTGTTGGTGCAGGAAACCACTTTTGCACTTGTATTAGTGTGGAAAAACCACTTTTCGCACTTGTGTTAGTGTTGAAAAACCACTTTTCGCACTCGTGTTAGTGTTGAAAAACCACTTTTCGCACTTGTGTTAGTGTGGAAAAACCACTTTTCGCACTTGTGTTGGTGCAGGAAACCACTTTTGCACTTGTATTAGTGTGGAAAAAACACTTTTCGCACTTGAGTTAGTGTTGAAAAACCACTTTTCGCACTTGTGTTAGTGTTGAAAAACCACTTTTCGCACTTGTGTTGGTGCAGGAAACCACTTTTGCACTTGGATTAGTGTGGAAAAAACACTTTTTGCACTTGTGATAGTGTTGAAAAACCACTTTTCGCACTTGTGTTAGTGTTGAAAAACCACTTTCGCACTTGTGTTGGTGCAGGAAACCACTTTTGCACTTGTATTAGTGTGGAAAAACCACTTTTCGCACTTGTGTTAGTGTTGAAAAAACAATTTTCGCACTTGTGTTAGTGTTGAAAAACCACTTTTCGCACTTGTGTTAGTGTTGAAAAACCACTTTTCGCACTTGTGTTGGTGCAGGAAACCACTTTTGCACTTGTATTAGTGTGGAAAAAACACTTTTCGCACTTGTGTTAGTGTTGAAAAACCACTTTTCGCACTTGTGTTAGTGTTGAAAAACCACTTTTCGCACTTGTGTTAGTGTTGAAAAACCACTTTTCGCACTTGTATTAGTGTTGAAAAACTACTTTTCGCACTTGTGTTGGTGCAGGAAATCACTTTTGCACTTGTATTAGTGTGGAAAAACCACTTTTCGCACTTGTGTTAGTGTTGAAAAACCACTTTTCGCACTTGTGTTAGTGTTGAAAATCCACTTTTCGCACTTGTGTTGGTGCAGGAAACCACTTTTGCACTTGTATTAGTGTGGAAAAAACACTTTTTACACTTGTGATAGTGTTGAAAAACCACTTTTCGCACTTGTGTTAGTGTTTAAAAAACCACTTTTCGTGTTAGTGTTGAAAAACCACTTTTCGCACTTGTGTTGGTGCAGGAAACCACTTTTGCACTTGTATTAGTGTGGAAAAAACACTTTTCGCACTTGTGTTAGTGTTGAAAAACCACTTTTCGCACTTGTGTTAGTGTTGAAAAACCACTTTTCGCACTTGTGTTGGTGCAGGAAACCACTTTTGCACTTGTATTAGTGTGGAAAAAACACTTTTTGCACTTGTGATAGTGTTGAAAAACCACTTTTCGCACTGTGTTAGTGTTTAAAAACCACTTTTCGCACTTGTGTGGTGCAGGAAACCACTTTTGCACTTGTATTAGTGTGGAAAAAACACTTTTTGCACTTGTGATAGTGTTGAAAAACCACTTTTCGCACTTGTGTTAGTGTTGAAAAACCACTTTTCGCACTTGTGTTTGTGTTGAAAAACCACTTTTCGCACTTGTGTTGGTGCAGGAAACCACTTTTGCACTTGTATTAGTGTGGAAAAAACACATTTGCACTTGTGATAGTGTTGAAAACCACTTTTTGCACTTGTGTTAGTGTTGAAAAACCACTTTTCGCACTTGTGTTGGTGCAGGAAACCACTTTTGCACTTGTATTAGTGTGGAAAAAACACTTTTCGCACTTGTGTTGGTGCAGGAAACCACTTTTGCACTTGTATTAGTGTGGAAAAAACACTTTTCGCACTTGTGTTAGTGTTGAAAAACCACTTTTCGCACTTGTGTTGGTGCAGGAAACCACTTTTGCACTTGTATTAGTGTGGAAAAACCACTTTTTGCACTTGTATTAGTGTGGAAAAAACACTTTTCGCACTTGTGTTAGTGTTGAAAAACCACTTTTCGCACTTGTGTTAGTGTTGAAAAACCAGTTTTCGCACTTGTGTTGGTGCAGGAAACCACTTTTGCACTTGTATTAGTGTGGAAAAAACACTTTTTGCACTTGTGATAGTGTTGAAAAACCACTTTTCGCACTTGTGTTAGTGTTGAAAAACCACTTTTCGCACTTGTGTTGGTGCAGGAAACCACTTTTGCACTTGTATTAGTGTGGAAAAACCACTTTTCGCACTTGTGTTAGTGTTGAAAAACCACTTTTCGCACTTGTGTTAGTGTTGAAAAATCACTTTTCGCACTTGTGTTAGTGTTGAAAAACCACTTTTCGCACTTGTGTTAGTGTTGAAAAACTATTTTCGCACTTGTGTTGGTGCAGGAAACCACTTTTGCACTTGTAGTAGTGTGGAAAAAACACATTTCGCACTTGTGTTAGTGTTGAAAAACCACTTTTCGCACTTGTGTTAGTGTTGAAAAACCACTTTTCGCTCTTGTGTTGGTGCAGGAAACCACTTTTGCACTTGTATGAGTGTGGAAAAAACACTTTTTGCACTTGTGATAGTGTTGAAAAACTACTTTTCGCACTTGTGTTAGTGTTGAAAAACCACTTTTCGCACTTGTGTTGGTGCAGGAAACCACTTTTGCACTTGTTTTAGTGTGGAAAAACCACTTTTCGCAATTGTGTTAGTGGTGAAAAACCACTTTTCGCACTTGTGTTAGTGTTGATAAACCACTTTTCGCACTTGTGTTGGTGCAGGAAACCACTTTTGCACTTGTATTAGTGTGGAAAAAACACTTTTTGCACTTGTGATAGGGTTGAAAAACCACTTTTCGCACTTGTGTTAGTGTTGAAAAACCACTTTTCGCACTTGTGTTGGTGCAGGAAACCACTTTTGCACTTGTATTAGTGTGGAAAAACCACTTTTCGCACTTGTGTTAGTGTTGAAAAACCAATTTTCGCACTTGTGTTAGTGTTGAAAAACCACTTTTCGCACTTGTGTTAGTGTTGAAAAACCACTTTTCGCACTTGTGTTGGTGCAGGAAACCACTTTTGCACTTGTATTAGTGTGGAAAAAACACTTTTCGCACTTGTGTTAGTGTTGAAAAACCACTTTTCGCACTTGTGTTAGTGTTGAAAAACCACTTTTCACACTTGTGTTAGTGTTGAAAAACCACTTTTCGCACTTGTGTTGGTGCAGGAAACCACTTTTGCACTTGTATTAGTGTGGAAAAAACACTTTTTGCACTTGTGATAGTGTTGAAAAACCACTTTTTGCACTTGTGTTAGTGTTGAAAAACCACTTTTCGCACTTGTGTTGGTGCAGGAAATCACTTTTGCACTTGTATTAGTGTGGAAAAACCACTTTTCGCACTTGTGTTAGTGTTGAAAAACCACTTTTCGCACTTGTGTTAGTGTTGAAAAACCACTTTTCGCACTTGTGTTGGTGCAGGAAACCACTTTTGCACTTGTATTAGTGTGGAAAAAACACTTTTTGCACTTGTGATAGTGTTGAAAAACCACTTTTCGCACTTGTGTTAGTGTTGGAAAACCACTTTTTGCACTTGTGTTGGTGCAGGAAACCACTTTTGCACTTGTATTAGTGTGGAAAAACCACTTTTGCACTTGTATTAGTGTGGAAAAAACACTTTTCGCACTTGTGTTAGTGTTGAAAAACCACTTTTCGCACTCGTGTTAGTGTTGAAAAACCAGGTTTCGCACTTGTGTTGGTGCAGGAAACCACTTTTGCACTTGTATTAGTGTGGAAAATACACTTTTTGCACTTGTGATAGTGTTGAAAAACCACTTTTCGCACTTGTGTTAGTGTTGAAAAAGCACTTTTCGCACTTGTGTTGGTGCAGGAAACCACTTTTGCACTTGTATTAGTGTGGAAAAACCAATTTTCGCACTTGTGTTAGTGTTGAAAAACCACTTTTCGCACTTGTGTTAGTGTTGAAAAATCACTTTTCGCACTTGTGTTAGTGTTGAAAAACCACTTTTCGCACTTGTGTTAGTGTTGAAGAACTATTTTCGCACTTGTGTTGGTGCAGGAAACCACTTTTGCAATTGTAGTAGTGTGGAAAAAACACTTTTCGCACTTGTGTTAGTGTTGAAAAACCACTTTTCGCACTTGTGTTAGTGTTGAAAAACCACTTTTCGCACTTGTGTTGGTGCAGGAAACCACTTTTGCACTTGTATTAGTGTGGAAAAAACACATTTGCACTTGTGATAGTGTTGAAAACCACTTTTTGCACTTGTGTTAGTGTTGAAAAACCACTTTTCGCACTTGTGTTGGTGCAGGAAACCACTTTTGCACTTGTATTAGTGTGGAAAAAACACTTTTCGCACTTGTGTTGGTGCAGGAAACCACTTTTGCACTTGTATTAGTGTGGAAAAAACACTTTTCGCACTTGTGTTAGTGTTGAAAAACCACTTTTCGCACTTGTGTTGGTGCAGGAAACCACTTTTGCACTTGTATTAGTGTGGAAAAACCACTTTTTGCACTTGTATTAGTGTGGAAAAAACACTTTTCGCACTTGTGTTAGTGTTGAAAAACCACTTTTCGCACTTGTGTTAGTGTTGAAAAACCAGTTTTCGCACTTGTGTTGGTGCAGGAAACCACTTTTGCACTTGTATTAGTGTGGAAAAAACACTTTTTGCACTTGTGATAGTGTTGAAAAACCACTTTTCGCACTTGTGTTAGTGTTGAAAAACCACTTTTCGCACTTGTGTTGGTGCAGGAAACCACTTTTGCACTTGTATTAGTGTGGAAAAACCACTTTTCGCACTTGTGTTAGTGTTGAAAAACCACTTTTCGCACTTGTGTTAGTGTTGAAAAATCACTTTTCGCACTTGTGTTAGTGTTGAAAAACCACTTTTCGCACTTGTGTTAGTGTTGAAAAACTATTTTCGCACTTGTGTTGGTGCAGGAAACCACTTTTGCACTTGTAGTAGTGTGGAAAAAACACATTTCGCACTTGTGTTAGTGTTGAAAAACCACTTTTCGCACTTGTGTTAGTGTTGAAAAACCACTTTTCGCTCTTGTGTTGGTGCAGGAAACCACTTTTGCACTTGTATGAGTGTGGAAAAAACACTTTTTGCACTTGTGATAGTGTTGAAAAACTACTTTTCGCACTTGTGTTAGTGTTGAAAAACCACTTTTCGCACTTGTGTTGGTGCAGGAAACCACTTTTGCACTTGTTTTAGTGTGGAAAAACCACTTTTCGCAATTGTGTTAGTGGTGAAAAACCACTTTTCGCACTTGTGTTAGTGTTGATAAACCACTTTTCGCACTTGTGTTGGTGCAGGAAACCACTTTTGCACTTGTATTAGTGTGGAAAAAACACTTTTTGCACTTGTGATAGGGTTGAAAAACCACTTTTCGCACTTGTGTTAGTGTTGAAAAACCACTTTTCGCACTTGTGTTGGTGCAGGAAACCACTTTTGCACTTGTATTAGTGTGGAAAAACCACTTTTCGCACTTGTGTTAGTGTTGAAAAACCAATTTTCGCACTTGTGTTAGTGTTGAAAAACCACTTTTCGCACTTGTGTTAGTGTTGAAAAACCACTTTTCGCACTTGTGTTGGTGCAGGAAACCACTTTTGCACTTGTATTAGTGTGGAAAAAACACTTTTCGCACTTGTGTTAGTGTTGAAAAACCACTTTTCGCACTTGTGTTAGTGTTGAAAAACCACTTTTCACACTTGTGTTAGTGTTGAAAAACCACTTTTCGCACTTGTGTTGGTGCAGGAAACCACTTTTGCACTTGTATTAGTGTGGAAAAAACACTTTTTGCACTTGTGATAGTGTTGAAAAACCACTTTTTGCACTTGTGTTAGTGTTGAAAAACCACTTTTCGCACTTGTGTTGGTGCAGGAAATCACTTTTGCACTTGTATTAGTGTGGAAAAACCACTTTTCGCACTTGTGTTAGTGTTGAAAAACCACTTTTCGCACTTGTGTTAGTGTTGAAAAACCACTTTTCGCACTTGTGTTGGTGCAGGAAACCACTTTTGCACTTGTATTAGTGTGGAAAAAACACTTTTTGCACTTGTGATAGTGTTGAAAAACCACTTTTCGCACTTGTGTTAGTGTTGGAAAACCACTTTTTGCACTTGTGTTGGTGCAGGAAACCACTTTTGCACTTGTATTAGTGTGGAAAAACCACTTTTGCACTTGTATTAGTGTGGAAAAAACACTTTTCGCACTTGTGTTAGTGTTGAAAAACCACTTTTCGCACTCGTGTTAGTGTTGAAAAACCAGTTTTCGCACTTGTGTTGGTGCAGGAAACCACTTTTGCACTTGTATTAGTGTGGAAAATACACTTTTTGCACTTGTGATAGTGTTGAAAAACCACTTTTCGCACTTGTGTTAGTGTTGAAAAAGCACTTTTCGCACTTGTGTTGGTGCAGGAAACCACTTTTGCACTTGTATTAGTGTGGAAAAACCAATTTTCGCACTTGTGTTAGTGTTGAAAAACCACTTTTCGCACTTGTGTTAGTGTTGAAAAATCACTTTTCGCACTTGTGTTAGTGTTGAAAAACCACTTTTCGCACTTGTGTTAGTGTTGAAGAACTATTTTCGCACTTGTGTTGGTGCAGGAAACCACTTTTGCAATTGTAGTAGTGTGGAAAAAACACTTTTCGCACTTGTGTTAGTGTTGAAAAACCACTTTTCGCACTTGTGTTAGTGTTGAAAAACCACTTTTCGCTCTTGTGTTGGTGCAGGAAACCACTTTTGCACTTATATGAGTGTGGAAAAAACACTTTTTGCACTTGTGATAGTGTTGAAAAACTACTTTTCGCACTTGTGTTAGTGTTGAAAAACCACTTTTCGCACTTGTGTTGGTGCAGGAAACCACTTTTGCACTTGTTTTAGTGTGGAAAAACCACTTTTCGCAATTGTGTTAGTGGTGAAAAACCACTTTTTGCACTTGTGTTAGTGTTGATAAACCACTTTTCGCACTTGTGTTGGTGCAGGAAACCACTTTTGCACTTGTATTAGTGTGGAAAAAACACTTTTTGCACTTGTGATAGCGTTGAAAAACCACTTTTCGCACTTGTGTTAGTGTTGAAAAACCACTTTTCGCACTTGTGTTGGTGCAGGAAACCACTTTTGCACTTGTATTAGTGTGGAAAAACCACTTTTCGCACTTGTGTTAGTGTTGAAAAACCACTTTTTGCACTTGTGTTAGTGTTGAAAAACCACTTTTCGCACTTGTGTTGGTGCAGGAAACCACTTTTGCACTTGTATTAGTGTGGAAAAAACACTTTTTGCACTTGTGATAGTGT
Organism: Myxine glutinosa; assembly: GCF_964187855.1. Lineage (NCBI taxonomy): Eukaryota > Metazoa > Chordata > Myxini > Myxiniformes > Myxinidae > Myxine > Myxine glutinosa. The sequence goes on along the minus strand of NW_027617902.1, from coordinate 74,473 downwards.
TGAAAAACCACTTTTCGCACTTGTGTTAGTGTTGAAAAACCACTTTTCGCACTTGTGTTGGTGCAGGAAACCACTTTTGCACTTGTATTAGTGTGGAAAAACCACTTTTCGCACTTATGTTAGTGTTGAAAAACCACTTTTCGCACTCGTGTTAGTGTTGAAAAACCACTTTTCGCACTTGTGTTAGTGTGGAAAAACCACTTTTCGCACTTGTGTTGGTGCAGGAAACCACTTTTGCACTTGTATTAGTGTGGAAAAAACACTTTTCGCACTTGAGTTAGTGTTGAAAAACCACTTTTCGCACTTGTGTTAGTGTTGAAAAACCACTTTTCGCACTTGTGTTGGTGCAGGAAACCACTTTTGCACTTGGATTAGTGTGGAAAAAACACTTTTTGCACTTGTGATAGTGTTGAAAAACCACTTTTCGCACTTGTGTTAGTGTTGAAAAACCACTTTCGCACTTGTGTTGGTGCAGAAAACCACTTTTGCACTTGTATTAGTGTGGAAAAACCACTTTTCGCACTTGTGTTAGTGTTGAAAAAACAATTTTCGCACTTGTGTTAGTGTTGAAAAACCACTTTTCGCACTTGTGTTAGTGTTGAAAAACCACTTTTCGCACTTGTGTTGGTGCAGGAAACCACTTTTGCACTTGTATTAGTGTGGAAAAAACACTTTTCGCACTTGTGTTAGTGTTGAAAAACCACTTTTCACACTTGTGTTAGTGTTGAAAAACCACTTTTCGCACTTGTGTTAGTGTTGAAAAACCACTTTTCGCACTTGTATTAGTGTTGAAAAACTACTTTTCGCACTTGTGTTGGTGCAGGAAATCACTTTTGCACTTGTATTAGTGTGGAAAAACCACTTTTCGCACTTGTGTTAGTGTTGAAAAACCACTTTTCGCACTTGTGTTAGTGTTGAAAAACCACTTTTCGCACTTGTGTTGGTGCAGGAAACCACTTTTGCACTTGTATTAGTGTGGAAAAAACACTTTTTACACTTGTGATAGTGTTGAAAAACCACTTTTCGCACTTGTGTTAGTGTTGAAAAACCACTTTTTGCACTTGTGTTGGTGCAGGAAACCACTTTTGCACTTGTATTAGTGTGGAAAAACCACTTTTCGCACTTGTGTTAGTGTTGAAAAACCACTTTTCGCACTTGTGTTAGTGTTGAAAAACCACTTTTCGCACTTGTGTTGGTGCAGGAAACCACTTTTGCACTTGTATTAGTGTGGAAAAACCACTTTTCGCACTTGTGTTAGTGTTGAAAAACCAATTTTCGCACTTGTGTTAGTGTTGAAAAACCACTTTTCGCACTTGTGTTAGTGTTGAAAAACCACTTTTCGCACTTGTGTTAGTGTTGAAAAACCACTTTTCGCACTTGTGTTAGTGTTGAAGAACTATTTTCGCACTTGTGTTGGTGCAGGAAACCACTTTTGCAATTGTAGTAGTGTGGAAAAAACACTTTTCGCACTTGTGTTAGTGTTGAAAAACCACTTTTCGCACTTGTGTTAGTGTTGAAAAACCACTTTTCGCTCTTGTGTTGGTGCAGGAAACCACTTTTGCACTTGTATGAGTGTGGAAAAAACACTTTTTGCACTTGTGATAGTGTTGAAAAACTACTTTTCGCACTTGTGTTGGTGCAGGAAACCACTTTTGCACTTGTTTTAGTGTGGAAAAACCACTTTTCGCAATTGTGTTAGTGGTGAAAAACCACTTTTCGCACTTGTGTTAGTGTTGATAAACCACTTTTCGCACTTGTGTTGGTGCAGGAAACCACTTTTGCACTTGTATTAGTGTGGAAAAAACACTTTTTGCACTTGTGATAGCGTTGAAAAACCACTTTTCGCACTTGTGTTAGTGTTGAAAAACCACTTTTCGCACTTGTGTTGGTGCAGGAAACCACTTTTGCACTTGTATTAGTGTGGAAAAACCACTTTTCGCACTTGTGTTAGTGTTGAAAAACCACTTTTTGCACTTGTGTTGGTGTTGAAAAACCACTTTTCGCACTTGTGTTGGTGCAGGAAACCACTTTTGCACTTGTATTAGTGTGGGAAAAACACTTTTTGCACTTGTGATATTGTTGAAAAACCACTTTTCGCACTTGTGTTAGTGTTGAAAAACCACTTTTCGCACTTGTGTTGGTGCAGGAAACCACTTTTGCACTTGTATTAGTGTGGAAAAACCACTTTTCGCACTTGTGTTAGTGTTGAAAAACCACTTTTCGCACTCGTGTTAGTGTTGAAAAACCACTTTTCGCACTTGTGTTAGTGTTGAAAAACCACTTTTCGCACTTGTGTTGGTGCAGGAAACCACTTTTGCACTTGTATTAGTGTGGAAAAAACACTTTTCGCACTTGAGTTAGTGTTGAAAAACCACTTTTCGCACTTGTGTTAGTGTTGAAAAACCACTTTTCGCACTTGTGTTGGTGCAGGAAACCACTTTTGCACTTGGATTAGTGTGGAAAAACACTTTTTGCACTTGTGATAGTGTTGAAAAACCACTTTTCGCACTTGTGTTAGTGTTGAAAAACCACTTTTCGCACTTGTGTTGGTGCAGGAAACCACTTTTGCACTTGTATTAGTGTGGAAAAACCACTTTTCGCACTTGTGTTAGTGTTGAAAAACCAATTTTCGCACTTGTGTTAGTGTTGAAAAACCACTTTTCGCACTTGTGTTAGTGTTGAAAAACCACTTTTCGCACTTGTGTTGGTGCAGGAAACCACTTTTGCACTTGTATTAGTGTGGAAAAAACACTTTTCGCACTTGTGTTAGTGTTGAAAAACCACTTTTCGCACTTGTGTTAGTGTTGAAAAACCACTTTTCGCACTTGTGTTAGTGTTGAAAAACCACTTTTCGCACTTGTGTTGGTGCAGGAAACCACTTTTGCACTTGTATTAGTGTGGAAAAAACACTTTTTGCACTTGTGATAGTGTTGAAAAACCACTTTTTGCACTTGTGTTAGTGTTGAAAAACCACTTTTCGCACTTGTGTTGGTGCAGGAAACCACTTTTGCACTTGGATTAGTGTGGAAAAAACACTTTTTGCACTTGTGATAGTGTTGAAAAACCACTTTTCGCACTTGTGTTAGTGTTGAAAAACCACTTTTCGCACTTGTGTTGGTGCAGGAAACCACTTTTGCACTTGTATTAGTGTGGAAAAACCACTTTTCGCACTTGTGTTAGTGTTGAAAAACCAATTTTCGCACTTGTGTTAGTGTTGAAAAACCACTTTTCGCACTTGTGTTAGTGTTGAAAAACCACTTTTCGCACTTGTGTTGGTGCAGGAAACCACTTTTGCACTTGTATTAGTGTGGAAAAAACACTTTTCGCACTTGTGTTAGTGTTGAAAAACCACTTTTCGCACTTGTGTTAGTGTTGAAAAACCACTTTTCGCACTTGTGTTAGTGTTGAAAAACCACTTTTCGCACTTGTGTTGGTGCAGGAAACCACTTTTGCACTTGTATTAGTGTGGACAAAAACACTTTTTGCACTTGTGATAGTGTTGAAAAACCACTTTTTGCACTTGTGTTAGTGTTGAAAAACCACTTTTCGCACTTGTGTTGGTGCAGGAAATCACTTTTGCACTTGTATTAGTGTGGAAAAACCACTTTTCGCACTTGTGTTAGTGTTGAAAAACCACTTTTCGCACTTGTGTTAGTGTTGAAAAACCACTTTTCGCACTTGTGTTGGTGCAGGAAACCACTTTTGCACTTGTATTAGTGTGGAAAAAACACTTTTTGCACTTGTGATAGTGTTGAAAAACCACTTTTCGCACTTGTGTTAGTGTTGAAAAACCACTTTTTGCACTTGTGTTGGTGCAGGAAACCACTTTTGCACTTGTATTAGTGTGGAAAAACCACTTTTCACACTTGTGTTAGTGTTGAAAAACCACTTTTCGCACTTGTGTTAGTGTTGAAAAACCACTTTTCGCACTTGTGTTAGTGTTGAAAAACCACTTTTCGCACTTGTGTTGGTGCAGGAAACCACTTTTGCACTTGTATTAGTGTGGAAAAAACACTTTTCGCACTTGTGTTAGTGTTGAAAAACCACTTTTCGCACTTGTGTTAGTGTTGAAAAACCACTTTTCGCACTTGTGTTAGTGTTGAAAAACCACTTTTCGCACTTGTGTTGGTGCAGGAAACCACTTTTGCACTTGTATTAGTGTGGAAAAAACACTTTTTGCACTTGTGATAGTGTTGAAAAACCACTTTTTGCACTTGTGTTAGTGTTGAAAAACCACTTTTCGCACTTGTGTTGGTGCAGGAAATCACTTTTGCACTTGTATTAGTGTGGAAAAACCACTTTTCGCACTTGTGTTAGTGTTGAAAAACCACTTTTCGCACTTGTGTTAGTGTTGAAAAACCACTTTTCGCACTTGTGTTGGTGCAGGAAACCACTTTTGCACTTGTATTAGTGTGGAAAAAACACTTTTTGCACTTGTGATAGTGTTGAAAAACCACTTTTCGCACTTGTGTTAGTGTTGAAAAACCACTTTTTGCACTTGTGTTGGTGCAGGAAACCACTTTTGCACTTGTATTAGTGTGGAAAAACCACTTTTCGCACTTGTGTTAGTGTTGAAAAACCACTTTTCGCACTTGTGTTAGTGTTGAAAAACCACTTTTCGCACTTGTGTTGGTGCAGGAAACCACTTTTGCACTTGTATTAGTGTGGAAAAACCACTTTTCGCACTTGTGTTAGTGTTGAAAAACCAATTTTCGCACTTGTGTTAGTGTTGAAAAACCACTTTTCGCACTTGTGTTAGTGTTGAAAAACCACTTTTCGCACTTGTGTTGGTGCAGGAAACCACTTTTGCACTTGTATTAGTGTGGAAAAAACACTTTTCGCACTTGTGTTAGTGTTGAAAAACCACTTTTCGCACTTGTGTTAGTGTTGAAAAACCACTTTTCGCACTTGTGTTAGTGTTGAAAAACCACTTTTCGCACTTGTGTTGGTGCAGGAAACCACTTTTGCACTTGTATTAGTGTGGAAAAAACACTTTTTGCACTTGTGATAGTGTTGAAAAACCACTTTTTGCACTTGTGTTAGTGTTGAAAAACCACTTTTCGCACTTGTGTTGGTGCAGGAAATCACTTTTGCACTTGTATTAGTGTGGAAAAACCACTTTTCGCACTTGTGTTAGTGTTGAAAAACCCCTTTTCGCACTTGTGTTAGTGTTGAAAAACCACTTTTCGCACTTGTGTTGGTGCAGGAAACCACTTTTGCACTTGTATTAGTGTGGAAAAAACACTTTTTGCACTTGTGATAGTGTTGAAAAACCACTTTTCGCACTTGTGTTAGTGTTGAAAAACCACTTTTTGCACTTGTGTTGGTGCAGGAAACCACTTTTGCACTTGTATTAGTGTGGAAAAACCACTTTTCGCACTTGTGTTAGTGTTGAAAAACCACTTTTCGCACTTGTGTTAGTGTTGAAAAACCACTTTTCGCACTTGTGTTGGTGCAGGAAACCACTTTTGCACTTGTATTAGTGTGGAAAAAACACTTTTTGCACTTGTGATAGTGTTGAAAAACCACTTTTCGCACTTGTGTTAGTGTTGAAAAACCACTTTTCGCACTTGTGTTGGTGCAGGAAACCACTTTTGCACTTGTATTAGTGTGGAAAAACCACTTTTCGCACTTGTGTTAGTGTTGAAAAACCACTTTTCGCACTTGTGTTGGTGCAGGAAACCACTTTTGCACTTGTATTAGTGTGGAAAAACCACTTTTCGCACTTGTGTTAGTGTTGAAAAACCACTTTTCGCACTTGTGTTAGTGTTGAAAAACCACTTTTCGCACTTGTGTTAGTGTTGAAAAACCACTTTTCGCACTTGTGTTGGTGCAGGAAACCACTTTTGCACTTGTATTAGTGTGGAAAAACCACTTTTCGCACTTGTGTTAGTGTTGAAAAACCACTTTTCGCACTTGTGTTAGTGTTGAAAAACCACTTTTCGCACTTGTGTTAGTGTTGAAAAACCACTTTTCGCACTTGTGTTGGTGCAGGAAACCACTTTTGCACTTGTATTAGTGTGGAAAAAACACTTTTTGCACTTGTGATAGTGTTGAAAAAACACTTTTCGCACGTGTGTTAGTGTTGAAAAACCACTTTTCGCACTTGTGTTGGTGCAGGAAACCACTTTTGCACTTGTATTAGTGTGGAAAAACCACTTTTCGCACTTGTGTTGGTGTTGAAAAACCACTTTTCGCACTTGTGTTAGTGTTGAAAAACCACTTTTCGCACTTGTGTTGGTGTTGAAAAACCACTTTTCGCACTTGTGTTAGTGTTGAAAAACCACTTTTCGCACTTGTGTTAGTGTTGAAAAACCACTTTTCGCACTTGTGTTGGTGCAGGAAACCACTTTTACACTTGTATTAGTGTGGAAAAAACACTTTTTGCACTTGTGATAGTGTTGAAAAACCACTTTTCGCACTTGTGTTAGTGTTTAAAAACCACTTTTCGCACTTGTGTGGTGCAGGAAACCACTTTTGCACTTGTATTAGTGTGGAAAAAACACTTTTTGCACTTGTGATAGTGTTGAAAAACCAGTTTTCGCACTTGTGTTAGTGTTGAAAAACCACTTTTCGCACTTGTGTTAGTGTTGAAAAACCACTTTTCGCACTTGTGTTGGTGCAGGAAACCACTTTTGCACTTGTATTAGTGTGGAAAAAACACTTTTTGCACTTGTGATAGTGTTGAAAAACCACTTTTCGCACTTGTGTTAGTGTTTAAAAAACCGTGTTAGTGTTGTTTCGCGTGTTAGTGTTGAAAAACCACTTTTCGCACTTGTGTTGGTGCGGGAAACCACTTTTGCACTTGTATTAGTGTGGAAAAAACACTTTTTGCACTTGTGATAGTGTTGAAAAACCACTTTTCGCACTTGTGTTAGTGTTGAAAAAACCACTTTTCATGTTAGTGTTGAAAAACCACTTTTCGCACTTGTGTTGGTGCAGGAAACCACTTTTGCACTTGTATTAGTGTGGAAAAAACACTTTTCGCACTTGTGTTAGTGTTGAAAAACCACTTTTCGCACTTGTGTTAGTGTTGAAAAACCACTTTTCGCACTTGTGTTGGTGCAGGAAACCACTTTTGCACTTGTATTAGTGTGGAAAAAACACTTTTTGCACTTGTGATAGTGTTGAAAAACCACTTTTCGCACTGTGTTAGTGTTTAAAAACCACTTTTCGCACTTGTGTGGTGCAGGAAACCACTTTTGCACTTGTATTAGTGTGGAAAAAACACTTTTTGCACTTGTGATAGTGTTGAAAAACCACTTTTCGCACTTGTGTTAGTGTTGAAAAACCACTTTTCGCACTTGTGTTAGTGTTGAAAAACCACTTTTCGCACTTGTGTTGGTGCAGGAAACCACTTTTGCACTTGTATTAGTGTGGAAAAAACACATTTGCACTTGTGATAGTGTTGAAAACCACTTTTTGCACTTGTGTTAGTGCTGAAAAACCACTTTTCGCACTTGTGTTGGTGCAGGAAACCACTTTTGCACTTGTATTAGTGTGGAAAAAACACTTTTCGCACTTGTGTTGGTGCAGGAAACCACTTTTGCACTTGTATTAGTGTGGAAAAAACACTTTTCGCACTTGTGTTAGTGTTGAAAAACCACTTTTCGCACTTGTGTTGGTGCAGGAAACCACTTTTGCACTTGTATTAGTGTGGAAAAACCACTTTTGCACTTGTATTAGTGTGGAAAAAACACTTTTCGCACTTGTGTTAGTGTTGAAAAACCACTTTTCGCACTTGTGTTAGTGTTGAAAAACCAGTTTTCGCACTTGTGTTGGTGCAGGAAACCACTTTTGCACTTGTATTAGTGTGGAAAAAACACTTTTTGCACTTGTGATAGTGTTGAAAAACCACTTTTCGCACTTGTGTTAGTGTTTAAAAACCACTTTTCGCACTTGTGTTGGTGCAGGAAACCACTTTTGCACTTGTATTAGTGTGGAAAAACCACTTTTCGCACTTGTGTTAGTGTTGAAAAACCACTTTTCGCACTTGTGTTAGTGTTGAAAAATCACTTTTCGCACTTGTGTTAGTGTTGAAAAACCACTTTTCGCACTTGTGTTAGTGTTGAAAAACTATTTTCGCACTTGTGTTGGTGCAGGAAACCACTTTTGCACTTGTAGTAGTGTGGAAAAAACACTTTTCGCACTTGTGTTAGTGTTGAAAAACCACTTTTCGCACTTGTGTTAGTGTTGAAAAACCACTTTTCGCCCTTGTGTTGGTGCAGGAAACCACTTTTGCACTTGTATTAGTGTGGAAAAAACACTTTTTGCACTTGTGATAGTGTTGAAAAACCACTTTTCGCACTTGTGTTAGTGTTGAAAAACCACTTTTCGCACTTGTGTTGGTGCAGGAAACCACTTTTGCACTTGTATTAGTGTGGAAAAACCACTTTTCGCACTTGTGTTAGTGTTGAAAAACCACTTTTCGCACTTGTGTTAGTGTTGAAAAATCACTTTTCGCACTTGTGTTAGTGTTGAAAAACCACTTTTCGCACTTGTGTTAGTGTTGAAAAACTATTTTCGCACTTGTGTTGGTGCAGGAAACCACTTTTGCACTTGTAGTAGTGTGGAAAAAACACTTTTCGCACTTGTGTTAGTGTTGAAAAACCACTTTTCGCACTTGTGTTAGTGTTGAAAAACCACTTTTCGCTCTTGTGTTGGTGCAGGAAACCACTTTTGCACTTGTATGAGTGTGGAAAAAACACTTTTTGCACTTGTGATAGTGTTGAAAAACTACTTTTCGCACTTGTGTTAGTGTTGAAAAACCACTTTTCGCACTTGTGTTGGTGCAGGAAACCACTTTTGCACTTGTTTTAGTGTGGAAAAACCACTTTTCGCAATTTTGTTAGTGGTGAAAAACCACTTTTCGCACTTGTGTTAGTGTTGATAAACCACTTTTCGCACTTGTGTTGGTGCAGGAAACCACTTTTGCACTTGTATTAGTGTGGAAAAAACACTTTTTGCACTTGTGATAGCGTTGAAAAACCACTTTTCGCACTTGTGTTAGTGTTGAAAAACCACTTTTCGCACTTGTGTTGGTGCAGGAAACCACTTTTGCACTTGTATTAGTGTGGAAAAACCACTTTTCGCACTTGTGTTAGTGTTGAAAAACCAATTTTCGCACTTGTGTTAGTGTTGAAAAACCACTTTTCGCACTTGTGTTGGTGTTGAAAAACCACTTTTCGCACTTGTGTTGTTGCAGGAAACCACTTTTGCACTTGTATTAGTGTGGAAAAAACACTTTTCGCACTTGTGTTAGTGTTGAAAAACCACTTTTCGCACTTGTGTTAGTGTTGAAAAACCACTTTTCACACTTGTGTTAGTGTTGAAAAACCACTTTTCGCACTTGTGTTGGTGCAGGAAACCACTTTTGCACTTGTATTAGTGTGGAAAAAACACTTTTTGCACTTGTGATAGTGTTGAAAAACCACTTTTTGCACTTGTGTTAGTGTTGAAAAACCACTTTTCGCACTTGTGTTGGTGCAGGAAATCACTTTTGCACTTGTATTAGTGTGGAAAAACCACTTTTCGCACTTGTGTTAGTGTTGAAAAACCACTTTTCGCACTTGTGTTAGTGTTGAAAAACCACTTTTCGCACTTGTGTTGGTGCAGGAAACCACTTTTGCACTTGTATTAGTGTGGAAAAAACACTTTTTGCACTTGTGATAGTGTTGAAAAACCACTTTTCGCACTTGTGTTAGTGTTGGAAAACCACTTTTTGCACTTGTGTTGGTGCAGGAAACCACTTTTGCACTTGTATTAGTGTGGAAAAACCACTTTTGCACTTGTATTAGTGTGGAAAAAACACTTTTCGCACTTGTGTTAGTGTTGAAAAACCACTTTTCGCACTTGTGTTAGTGTTGAAAAACCAGTTTTCGCACTTGTGTTGGTGCAGGAAACCACTTTTGCACTTGTATTAGTGTGGAAAAAACACTTTTTGCACTTGTGATAGTGTTGAAAAACCACTTTTCGCACTTGTGTTAGTGTTGAAAAACCACTTTTCGCACTTGTGTTGGTGCAGGAAACCACTTTTGCACTTGTATTAGTGTGGAAAAACCAATTTTCGCACTTGTGTTAGTGTTGAAAAACCACTATTCGCACTTGTGTTAGTGTTGAAAAATCACTTTTCGCACTTGTGTTAGTGTTGAAAAACCACTTTTCGCACTTGTGTTAGTGTTGAAGAACTATTTTCGCACTTGTGTTCGTGCAGGAAACCACTTTTGCAATTGTAGTAGTGTGGAAAAAACACTTTTCGCACTTGTGTTAGTGTTGAAAAACCACTTTTCGCACTTGTGTTAGTGTTGGAAAACCACTTTTTGCACTTGTGTTGGTGCAGGAAACCACTTTTGCACTTGTATTAGTGTGGAAAAACCACTTTTGCACTTGTATTAGTGTGGAAAAAACACTTTTTGCACTTGTGATAGTGTTGAAAAACCACTTTTCGCACTTGTGTTAGTGTTGGAAAACCACTTTTTGCACTTGTGTTGGTGCAGGAAACCACTTTTGCACTTGTATTAGTGTGGAAAAACCACTTTTGCACTTGTATTAGTGTGGAAAAAACACTTTTCGCACTTGTGTTAGTGTTGAAAAACCACTTTTCGCACTTGTGTTAGTGTTGAAAAACCAGTTTTCGCACTTGTGTTGGTGCAGGAAACCACTTTTGCACTTGTATTAGTGTGGAAAAAACACTTTTTGCACTTGTGATAGTGTTGAAAAACCACTTTTCGCACTTGTGTTAGTGTTGAAAAAGCACTTTTCGCACTTGTGTTGGTGCAGGAAACCACTTTTGCACTTGTATTAGTGTGGAAAAACCAATTTTCGCACTTGTATTAGTGTGGAAAAACCACTTTTCGCACTTGTGTTAGTGTTGAAAAACCACTTTTTGCACTTGTGTTAGTGTTGAAAAACCACTTTTCGCACTTGTGTTGGTGCAGGAAACCACTTTTGCACTTGTATTAGTGTGGAAAAAACACTTTTTGCACTTGTGATAGTGTTGAAAAACCACTTTTCGCACTTGTGTTAGTGTTGAAAAACCACTTTTCGCACTTGTGTTGGTGCAGGAAACCACTTTTGCACTTGTATTAGTGTGGAAAAACCACTTTTCGCACTTGTGTTAGTGTTGAAAAACCACTTTTCGCACTTGTGTTGGTGCAGGAAACCACTTTTGCACTTGTATTAGTGTGGAAAAACCACTTTTCGCACTTGTGTTAGTGTTGAAAAACCACTTTTCGCACTTGTGTTAGTGTTGAAAAACCACTTTTCGCACTTGTGTTAGTGTTGAAAAACCACTTTTCGCACTTGTGTTGGTGCAGGAAACCACTTTTGCACTTGTATTAGTGTGGAAAAACCACTTTTCGCACTTGTGTTAGTGTTGAAAAACCACTTTTCGCACTTGTGTTAGTGTTGAAAAACCACTTTTCGCACTTGTGTTAGTGTTGAAAAACCACTTTTCGCACTTGTGTTGGTGCAGGAAACCACTTTTGCACTTGTATTAGTGTGGAAAAAACACTTTTTGCACTTGTGATAGTGTTGAAAAAACACTTTTCGCACGTGTGTTAGTGTTGAAAAACCACTTTTCGCACTTGTGTTGGTGCAGGAAACCACTTTTGCACTTGTATTAGTGTGGAAAAACCACTTTTCGCACTTGTGTTGGTGTTGAAAAACCACTTTTCGCACTTGTGTTAGTGTTGAAAAACCACTTTTCGCACTTGTGTTAGTGTTGAAAAACCACTTTTTGCACTTGTGTTAGTGTTGAAAAACCACTTTTCGCACTTGTGTTGGTGCAGGAAACCACTTTTGCACTTGTATTAGTGTGGAAAAACCACTTTTCGCACTTGTGTTAGTGTTGAAAAACCACTTTTCGCACTTGTGTTAGTGTTGAAAAACCACTTTTCGCACTTGTGTTGGTGCAGGAAACCACTTTTACACTTGTATTAGTGTGGAAAAAACACTTTTTGCACTTGTGATAGTGTTGAAAAACCACTTTTCGCACTTGTGTTAGTGTTTAAAAACCACTTTTCGCACTTGTGTGGTGCAGGAAACCACTTTTGCACTTGTATTAGTGTGGAAAAAACACTTTTTGCACTTGTGATAGTGTTGAAAAACCAGTTTTCGCACTTGTGTTAGTGTTGAAAAACCACTTTTCGCACTTGTGTTAGTGTTGAAAAACCACTTTTCGCACTTGTGTTGGTGCAGGAAACCACTTTTGCACTTGTATTAGTGTGGAAAAAACACTTTTTGCACTTGTGATAGTGTTGAAAAACCACTTTTCGCACTTGTGTTAGTGTTTAAAAAACCGTGTTAGTGTTGTTTCGCGTGTTAGTGTTGAAAAACCACTTTTCGCACTTGTGTTGGTGCGGGAAACCACTTTTGCACTTGTATTAGTGTGGAAAAAACACTTTTTGCACTTGTGATAGTGTTGAAAAACCACTTTTCGCACTTGTGTTAGTGTTGAAAAAACCACTTTTCATGTTAGTGTTGAAAAACCACTTTTCGCACTTGTGTTGGTGCAGGAAACCACTTTTGCACTTGTATTAGTGTGGAAAAAACACTTTTCGCACTTGTGTTAGTGTTGAAAAACCACTTTTCGCACTTGTGTTAGTGTTGAAAAACCACTTTTCGCACTTGTGTTGGTGCAGGAAACCACTTTTGCACTTGTATTAGTGTGGAAAAAACACTTTTTGCACTTGTGATAGTGTTGAAAAACCACTTTTCGCACTGTGTTAGTGTTTAAAAACCACTTTTCGCACTTGTGTGGTGCAGGAAACCACTTTTGCACTTGTATTAGTGTGGAAAAAACACTTTTTGCACTTGTGATAGTGTTGAAAAACCACTTTTCGCACTTGTGTTAGTGTTGAAAAACCACTTTTCGCACTTGTGTTAGTGTTGAAAAACCACTTTTCGCACTTGTGTTGGTGCAGGAAACCACTTTTGCACTTGTATTAGTGTGGAAAAAACACATTTGCACTTGTGATAGTGTTGAAAACCACTTTTTGCACTTGTGTTAGTGCTGAAAAACCACTTTTCGCACTTGTGTTGGTGCAGGAAACCACTTTTGCACTTGTATTAGTGTGGAAAAAACACTTTTCGCACTTGTGTTGGTGCAGGAAACCACTTTTGCACTTGTATTAGTGTGGAAAAAACACTTTTCGCACTTGTGTTAGTGTTGAAAAACCACTTTTCGCACTTGTGTTGGTGCAGGAAACCACTTTTGCACTTGTATTAGTGTGGAAAAAACCACTTTTGCACTTGTATTAGTGTGGAAAAAACACTTTTCGCACTTGTGTTAGTGTTGAAAAACCACTTTTCGCACTTGTGTTAGTGTTGAAAAACCAGTTTTCGCACTTGTGTTGGTGCAGGAAACCACTTTTGCACTTGTATTAGTGTGGAAAAAACACTTTTTGCACTTGTGATAGTGTTGAAAAACCACTTTTCGCACTTGTGTTAGTGTTTAAAAACCACTTTTCGCACTTGTGTTGGTGCAGGAAACCACTTTTGCACTTGTATTAGTGTGGAAAAACCACTTTTCGCACTTGTGTTAGTGTTGAAAAACCACTTTTCGCACTTGTGTTAGTGTTGAAAAATCACTTTTCGCACTTGTGTTAGTGTTGAAAAACCACTTTTCGCACTTGTGTTAGTGTTGAAAAACTATTTTCGCACTTGTGTTGGTGCAGGAAACCACTTTTGCACTTGTAGTAGTGTGGAAAAAACACTTTTCGCACTTGTGTTAGTGTTGAAAAACCACTTTTCGCACTTGTGTTAGTGTTGAAAAACCACTTTTCGCCCTTGTGTTGGTGCAGGAAACCACTTTTGCACTTGTATTAGTGTGGAAAAAACACTTTTTGCACTTGTGATAGTGTTGAAAAACCACTTTTCGCACTTGTGTTAGTGTTGAAAAACCACTTTTCGCACTTGTGTTGGTGCAGGAAACCACTTTTGCACTTGTATTAGTGTGGAAAAACCACTTTTCGCACTTGTGTTAGTGTTGAAAAACCACTTTTCGCACTTGTGTTAGTGTTGAAAAATCACTTTTCGCACTTGTGTTAGTGTTGAAAAACCACTTTTCGCACTTGTGTTAGTGTTGAAAAACTATTTTCGCACTTGTGTTGGTGCAGGAAACCACTTTTGCACTTGTAGTAGTGTGGAAAAAACACTTTTCGCACTTGTGTTAGTGTTGAAAAACCACTTTTCGCACTTGTGTTAGTGTTGAAAAACCACTTTTCGCTCTTGTGTTGGTGCAGGAAACCACTTTTGCACTTGTATGAGTGTGGAAAAAACACTTTTTGCACTTGTGATAGTGTTGAAAAACTACTTTTCGCACTTGTGTTAGTGTTGAAAAACCACTTTTCGCACTTGTGTTGGTGCAGGAAACCACTTTTGCACTTGTTTTAGTGTGGAAAAACCACTTTTCGCAATTTTGTTAGTGGTGAAAAACCACTTTTCGCACTTGTGTTAGTGTTGATAAACCACTTTTCGCACTTGTGTTGGTGCAGGAAACCACTTTTGCACTTGTATTAGTGTGGAAAAAACACTTTTTGCACTTGTGATAGCGTTGAAAAACCACTTTTCGCACTTGTGTTAGTGTTGAAAAACCACTTTTCGCACTTGTGTTGGTGCAGGAAACCACTTTTGCACTTGTATTAGTGTGGAAAAACCACTTTTCGCACTTGTGTTAGTGTTGAAAAACCAATTTTCGCACTTGTGTTAGTGTTGAAAAACCACTTTTCGCACTTGTGTTGGTGTTGAAAAACCACTTTTCGCACTTGTGTTGTTGCAGGAAACCACTTTTGCACTTGTATTAGTGTGGAAAAAACACTTTTCGCACTTGTGTTAGTGTTGAAAAACCACTTTTCGCACTTGTGTTAGTGTTGAAAAACCACTTTTCACACTTGTGTTAGTGTTGAAAAACCACTTTTCGCACTTGTGTTGGTGCAGGAAACCACTTTTGCACTTGTATTAGTGTGGAAAAAACACTTTTTGCACTTGTGATAGTGTTGAAAAACCACTTTTTGCACTTGTGTTAGTGTTGAAAAACCACTTTTC
Organism: Myxine glutinosa; assembly: GCF_964187855.1. NCBI lineage: Eukaryota > Metazoa > Chordata > Myxini > Myxiniformes > Myxinidae > Myxine > Myxine glutinosa. The sequence goes on along the minus strand of NW_027617902.1, from coordinate 59,428 downwards.
GCACTTGTGTTGGTGCAGGAAATCACTTTTGCACTTGTATTAGTGTGGAAAAACCACTTTTCGCACTTGTGTTAGTGTTGAAAAACCACTTTTCGCACTTGTGTTAGTGTTGAAAAACCACTTTTCGCACTTGTGTTGGTGCAGGAAACCACTTTTGCACTTGTATTAGTGTGGAAAAAACACTTTTTGCACTTGTGATAGTGTTGAAAAACCACTTTTCGCACTTGTGTTAGTGTTGGAAAACCACTTTTTGCACTTGTGTTGGTGCAGGAAACCACTTTTGCACTTGTATTAGTGTGGAAAAACCACTTTTGCACTTGTATTAGTGTGGAAAAAACACTTTTCGCACTTGTGTTAGTGTTGAAAAACCACTTTTCGCACTTGTGTTAGTGTTGAAAAACCAGTTTTCGCACTTGTGTTGGTGCAGGAAACCACTTTTGCACTTGTATTAGTGTGGAAAAAACACTTTTTGCACTTGTGATAGTGTTGAAAAACCACTTTTCGCACTTGTGTTAGTGTTGAAAAACCACTTTTCGCACTTGTGTTGGTGCAGGAAACCACTTTTGCACTTGTATTAGTGTGGAAAAACCAATTTTCGCACTTGTGTTAGTGTTGAAAAACCACTATTCGCACTTGTGTTAGTGTTGAAAAATCACTTTTCGCACTTGTGTTAGTGTTGAAAAACCACTTTTCGCACTTGTGTTAGTGTTGAAGAACTATTTTCGCACTTGTGTTCGTGCAGGAAACCACTTTTGCAATTGTAGTAGTGTGGAAAAAACACTTTTCGCACTTGTGTTAGTGTTGAAAAACCACTTTTCGCACTTGTGTTAGTGTTGGAAAACCACTTTTTGCACTTGTGTTGGTGCAGGAAACCACTTTTGCACTTGTATTAGTGTGGAAAAACCACTTTTGCACTTGTATTAGTGTGGAAAAAACACTTTTTGCACTTGTGATAGTGTTGAAAAACCACTTTTCGCACTTGTGTTCGTGTTGGAAAACCACTTTTTGCACTTGTGTTGGTGCAGGAAACCACTTTTGCACTTGTATTAGTGTGGAAAAACCACTTTTGCACTTGTATTAGTGTGGAAAAAACACTTTTCGCACTTGTGTTAGTGTTGAAAAACCACTTTTCGCACTTGTGTTAGTGTTGAAAAACCAGTTTTCGCACTTGTGTTGGTGCAGGAAACCACTTTTGCACTTGTATTAGTGTGGAAAAAACACTTTTTGCACTTGTGATAGTGTTGAAAAACCACTTTTCGCACTTGTGTTAGTGTTGAAAAAGCACTTTTCGCACTTGTGTTGGTGCAGGAAACCACTTTTGCACTTGTATTAGTGTGGAAAAACCAATTTTCGCACTTGTGTTAGTGTTGAAAAACCACTTTTCGCACTTGTGTTAGTGTTGAAAAATCACTTTTCGCACTTGTGTTAGTGTTGAAAAACCACTTTTCGCACTTGTGTTAGTGTTGAAGAACTATTTTCGCACTTGTGTTGGTGCAGGAAACCACTTTTGCAATTGTAGTAGTGTGGAAAAAACACTTTTCGCACTTGTGTTAGTGTTGAAAAACCACTTTTCGCACTTGTGTTAGTGTTGAAAAACCACTTTTCGCTCTTGTGTTGGTGCAGGAAACCACTTTTGCACTTGTATGAGTGTGGAAAAAACACTTTTTGCACTTGTGATAGTGTTGAAAAACTACTTTTCGCACTTGTGTTAGTGTTGAAAAACCACTTTTCGCACTTGTGTTGGTGCAGGAAACCACTTTTGCACTTGTTTTAGTGTGGAAAAACCACTTTTCGCAATTGTGTTAGTGGTGAAAAACCACTTTTCGGACTTGTGTTAGTGTTGATAAACCACTTTTCGCACTTGTGTTGGTGCAGGAAACCACTTTTGCACTTGTATTAGTGTGGAAAAAACACTTTTTGCACTTGTGATAGCATTGAAAAACCACTTTTCGCACTTGTGTTAGTGTTGAAAAACCACTTTTCGCACTTGTGTTGGTGCAGGAAACCACTTTTGCACTTGTATTAGTGTGGAAAAACCACTTTTCGCACTTGTGTTAGTGTTGAAAAACCACTTTTTGCACTTGTGTTAGTGTTGAAAAACCACTTTTCGCACTTGTGTTGGTGCAGGAAACCACTTTTGCACTTGTATTAGTGTGGAAAAAACACTTTTTGCACTTGTGATAGTGTTGAAAAACCACTTTTCGCACTTGTGTTAGTGTTGAAAAACCACTTTTCGCACTTGTGTTGGTGCAGGAAACCACTTTTGCACTTGTATTAGTGTGGAAAAACCACTTTTCGCACTTGTGTTAGTGTTGCAAAACCACTTTTCGCACTCGTGTTAGTGTTGAAAAACCACTTTTCGCACTTGTGTTAGTGTGGAAAAACCACTTTTCGCACTTGTGTTGGTGCAGGAAACCACTTTTGCACTTGTATTAGTGTGGAAAAAACACTTTTCGCACTTGAGTTAGTGTTGAAAAACCACTTTTCGCACTTGTGTTAGTGTTGAAAAACCACTTTTCGCACTTGTGTTGGTGCAGGAAACCACTTTTGCACTTGGATTAGTGTGGAAAAAACACTTTTTGCACTTGTGATAGTGTTGAAAAACCACTTTTCGCACTTGTGTTAGTGTTGAAAAACCACTTTTCGCACTTGTGTTGGTGCAGGAAACCACTTTTGCACTTGTATTAGTGTGGAAAAACCACTTTTCGCACTTGTGTTAGTGTTGAAAAACCAATTTTCGCACTTGTGTTAGTGTTGAAAAACCACTTTTCGCACTTGTGTTAGTGTTGAAAAACCACTTTTCGCACTTGTGTTGGTGCAGGAAACCACTTTTGCACTTGTATTAGTGTGGAAAAAACACTTTTCGCACTTGTGTTAGTGTTGAAAAACCACTTTTCGCACTTGTGTTAGTGTTGAAAAACCACTTTTCGCACTTGTGTTAGTGTTGAAAAACCACTTTTCGCACTTGTATTAGTGTTGAAAAACCACTTTTCGCACTTGTGTTGGTGCAGGAAATCACTTTTGCACTTGTATTAGTGTGGAAAAACCACTTTTCGCACTTGTGTTAGTGTTGAAAAACCACTTTTCGCACTTGTGTTAGTGTTGAAAAACCACTTTTCGCACTTGTGTTGGTGCAGGAAACCACTTTTGCACTTGTATTAGTGTGGAAAAAACACTTTTTGCACTTGTGATAGTGTTGAAAAACCACTTTTCGCACTTGTGTTAGTGTTGAAAAACCACTTTTTGCACTTGTGTTGGTGCAGGAAACCACTTTTGCACTTGTATTAGTGTGGAAAAACCACTTTTCGCACTTGTGTTAGTGTTGAAAAACCACTTTTCGCACTTGTGTTAGTGTTGAAAAACCACTTTTCGCACTTGTGTTGGTGCAGGAAACCACTTTTGCACTTGTATTAGTGTGGAAAAACCACTTTTCGCACTTGTGTTAGTGTTGAAAAACCAATTTTCGCACTTGTGTTAGTGTTGAAAAACCACTTTTCGCACTTGTGTTAGTGTTGAAAAACCACTTTTCGCACTTGTGTTAGTGTTGAAAAACCACTTTTCGCACTTGTGTTAGTGTTGAAGAACTATTTTCGCACTTGTGTTGGTGCAGGAAACCACTTTTGCAATTGTAGTAGTGTGGAAAAAACACTTTTCGCACTTGTGTTAGTGTTGAAAAACCACTTTTCGCACTTGTGTTAGTGTTGAAAAACCACTTTTCGCTCTTGTGTTGGTGCAGGAAACCACTTTTGCACTTGTATGAGTGTGGCAAAAACACTTATTTGCACTTGTGATAGTGTTGAAAAACTACTTTTCGCACTTGTGTTAGTGTTGAAAAACCACTTTTCGCACTTGTGTTGGTGCAGGAAACCACTTTTGCACTTGTTTTAGTGTGGAAAAACCACTTTTCGCAATTGTGTTAGTGGTGAAAAACCACTTTTCGCACTTGTGTTAGTGTTGATAAACCACTTTTCGCACTTGTGTTGGTGCAGGAAACCACTTTTGCACTTGTATTAGTGTGGAAAAAACACTTTTTGCACTTGTGATAGCGTTGAAAAACCACTTTTCGCACTTGTGTTAGTGTTGAAAAACCACTTTTCGCACTTGTGTTGGTGCAGGAAACCACTTTTGCACTTGTATTAGTGTGGAAAAACCACTTTTCGCACTTGTGTTAGTGTTGAAAAACCACTTTTTGCACTTGTGTTGGTGTTGAAAAACCACTTTTCGCACTTGTGTTGGTGCAGGAAACCACTTTTGCACTTGTATTAGTGTGGAAAAAACACTTTTTGCACTTGTGATATTGTTGAAAAACCACTTTTCGCACTTGTGTTAGTGTTGAAAAACCACTTTTCGCACTTGTGTTGGTGCAGGAAACCACTTTTGCACTTGTATTAGTGTGGAAAAACCACTTTTCGCACTTGTGTTAGTGTTGAAAAACCACTTTTCGCACTCGTGTTAGTGTTGAAAAACCACTTTTCGCACTTGTGTTAGTGTTGAAAAACCACTTTTCGCACTTGTGTTGGTGCAGGAAACCACTTTTGCACTTGTATTAGTGTGGAAAAAACACTTTTCGCACTTGAGTTAGTGTTGAAAAACCACTTTTCGCACTTGTGTTAGTGTTGAAAAACCACTTTTCGCACTTGTGTTGGTGCAGGAAACCACTTTTGCACTTGGATTAGTGTGGAAAAACACTTTTTGCACTTGTGATAGTGTTGAAAAACCACTTTTCGCACTTGTGTTAGTGTTGAAAAACCACTTTTCGCACTTGTGTTGGTGCAGGAAACCACTTTTGCACTTGTATTAGTGTGGAAAAACCACTTTTCGCACTTGTGTTAGTGTTGAAAAACCAATTTTCGCACTTGTGTTAGTGTTGAAAAACCACTTTTCGCACTTGTGTTAGTGTTGAAAAACCACTTTTCGCACTTGTGTTGGTGCAGGAAACCACTTTTGCACTTGTATTAGTGTGGAAAAAACACTTTTCGCACTTGTGTTAGTGTTGAAAAACCACTTTTCGCACTTGTGTTAGTGTTGAAAAACCACTTTTCGCACTTGTGTTAGTGTTGAAAAACCACTTTTCGCACTTGTGTTGGTGCAGGAAACCACTTTTGCACTTGTATTAGTGTGGAAAAAACACTTTTTGCACTTGTGATAGTGTTGAAAAACCACTTTTTGCACTTGTGTTAGTGTTGAAAAACCACTTTTCGCACTTGTGTTGGTGCAGGAAACCACTTTTGCACTTGGATTAGTGTGGAAAAAACACTTTTTGCACTTGTGATAGTGTTGAAAAACCACTTTTCGCACTTGTGTTAGTGTTGAAAAACCACTTTTCGCACTTGTGTTGGTGCAGGAAACCACTTTTGCACTTGTATTAGTGTGGAAAAACCACTTTTCGCACTTGTGTTAGTGTTGAAAAACCAATTTTCGCACTTGTGTTAGTGTTGAAAAACCACTTTTCGCACTTGTGTTAGTGTTGAAAAACCACTTTTCGCACTTGTGTTGGTGCAGGAAACCACTTTTGCACTTGTATTAGTGTGGAAAAAACACTTTTCGCACTTGTGTTAGTGTTGAAAAACCACTTTTCGCACTTGTGTTAGTGTTGAAAAACCACTTTTCGCACTTGTGTTAGTGTTGAAAAACCACTTTTCGCACTTGTGTTGGTGCAGGAAACCACTTTTGCACTTGTATTAGTGTGGACAAAAACACTTTTTGCACTTGTGATAGTGTTGAAAAACCACTTTTTGCACTTGTGTTAGTGTTGAAAAACCACTTTTCGCACTTGTGTTGGTGCAGGAAATCACTTTTGCACTTGTATTAGTGTGGAAAAACCACTTTTCGCACTTGTGTTAGTGTTGAAAAACCACTTTTCGCACTTGTGTTAGTGTTGAAAAACCACTTTTCGCACTTGTGTTGGTGCAGGAAACCACTTTTGCACTTGTATTAGTGTGGAAAAAACACTTTTTGCACTTGTGATAGTGTTGAAAAACCACTTTTCGCACTTGTGTTAGTGTTGAAAAACCACTTTTTGCACTTGTGTTGGTGCAGGAAACCACTTTTGCACTTGTATTAGTGTGGAAAAACCACTTTTCGCACTTGTGTTAGTGTTGAAAAACCACTTTTCGCACTTGTGTTAGTGTTGAAAAACCACTTTTCGCACTTGTGTTAGTGTTGAAAAACCACTTTTCGCACTTGTGTTGGTGCAGGAAACCACTTTTGCACTTGTATTAGTGTGGAAAAAACACTTTTCGCACTTGTGTTAGTGTTGAAAAACCACTTTTCGCACTTGTGTTAGTGTTGAAAAACCACTTTTCGCACTTGTGTTAGTGTTGAAAAACCACTTTTCGCACTTGTGTTGGTGCAGGAAACCACTTTTGCACTTGTATTAGTGTGGAAAAAACACTTTTTGCACTTGTGATAGTGTTGAAAAACCACTTTTTGCACTTGTGTTAGTGTTGAAAAACCACTTTTCGCACTTGTGTTGGTGCAGGAAATCACTTTTGCACTTGTATTAGTGTGGAAAAACCACTTTTCGCACTTGTGTTAGTGTTGAAAAACCACTTTTCGCACTTGTGTTAGTGTTGAAAAACCACTTTTCGCACTTGTATTGGTGCAGGAAACCACTTTTGCTCTTGTATTAGTGTGGAAAAAACACTTTTTGCACTTGTGATAGTGTTGAAAAACCACTTTTCGCACTTGTGTTAGTGTTGAAAAACCACTTTTTGCACTTGTGTTGGTGCAGGAAACCACTTTTGCACTTGTATTAGTGTGGAAAAACCACTTTTCGCACTTGTGTTAGTGTTGAAAAACCACTTTTCGCACTTGTGTTAGTGTTGAAAAACCACTTTTCGCACTTGTGTTGGTGCAGGAAACCACTTTTGCACTTGTATTAGTGTGGAAAAACCACTTTTCGCACTTGTGTTAGTGTTGAAAAACCAATTTTCGCACTTGTGTTAGTGTTGAAAAACCACTTTTCGCACTTGTGTTAGTGTTGAAAAACCACTTTTCGCACTTGTGTTGGTGCAGGAAACCACTTTTGCACTTGTATTAGTGTGGAAAAAACACTTTTCACACTTGTGTTAGTGTTGAAAAACCACTTTTCGCACTTGTGTTAGTGTTGAAAAACCACTTTTCGCACTTGTGTTAGTGTTGAAAAACCACTTTTCGCACTTGTGTTGGTGCAGGAAACCACTTTTGCACTTGTATTAGTGTGGAAAAAACACTTTTTGCACTTGTGTTAGTGTTGAAAAACCACTTTTCGCACTTGTGTTGGTGCAGGAAACCACTTTTGCACTTGTGATAGTGTTGAAAAACCACTTTTTGCACTTGTGTTAGTGTTGAAAAACCACTTTTCGCACTTGTGTTGGTGCAGGAAATCACTTTTGCACTTGTATTAGTGTGGAAAAACCACTTTTCGCACTTGTGTTAGTGTTGAAAAACCACTTTTCGCACTTGTGTTAGTGTTGAAAAACCACTTTTCGCACTTGTGTTGGTGCAGGAAACCACTTTTGCACTTGTATTAGTGTGGAAAAAACACTTTTTGCACTTGTGATAGTGTTGAAAAACCACTTTTCGCACTTGTGTTAGTGTTGAAAAACCACTTTTTGCACTTGTGTTGGTGCAGGAAACCACTTTTGCACTTGTATTAGTGTGGAAAAACCACTTTTCGCACTTGTGTTAGTGTTGAAAAACCACTTTTCGCACTTGTGTTAGTGTTGAAAAACCACTTTTCGCACTTGTGTTGGTGCAGGAAACCACTTTTGCACTTGTATTAGTGTGGAAAAAACACTTTTTGCACTTGTGATAGTGTTGAAAAACCACTTTTCGCACTTGTGTTAGTGTTGAAAAACCACTTTTCGCACTTGTGTTGGTGCAGGAAACCACTTTTGCACTTGTATTAGTGTGGAAAAACCACTTTTCGCACTTGTGTTAGTGTTGAAAAACCACTTTTCGCACTTGTGTTGGTGCAGGAAACCACTTTTGCACTTGTATTAGTGTGGAAAAACCACTTTTCGCACTTGTGTTAGTGTTGAAAAACCACTTTTCGCACTTGTGTTAGTGTTGAAAAACCACTTTTCGCACTTGTGTTAGTGTTGAAAAACCACTTTTCGCACTTGTGTTGGTGCAGGAAACCACTTTTGCACTTGTATTAGTGTGGAAAAACCACTTTTCGCACTTGTGTTAGTGTTGAAAAACCACTTTTCGCACTTGTGTTAGTGTTGAAAAACCACTTTTCGCACTTGTGTTAGTGTTGAAAAACCACTTTTCGCACTTGTGTTGGTGCAGGAAACCACTTTTGCACTTGTATTAGTGTGGAAAAAACACTTTTTGCACTTGTGATAGTGTTGAAAAAACACTTTTCGCACGTGTGTTAGTGTTGAAAAACCACTTTTCGCACTTGTGTTGGTGCAGGAAACCACTTTTGCACTGGTATTAGTGTGGAAAAACCACTTTTCGCACTGGTGTTGGTGTTGAAAAACCACTTTTCGCACTTGTGTTAGTGTTGAAAAACCACTTTTCGCACTTGTGTTAGTGTTGAAAAACCACTTTTTGCACTTGTGTTAGTGTTGAAAAACCAGTTTTCGCACTTGTGTTGGTGCAGGAAACCACTTTTGCACTTGTATTAGTGTGGAAAAACCACTTTTCGCACTTGTGTTAGTGTTGAAAAACCACTTTTCGCACTTGTGTTAGTGTTGAAAAACCACTTTTCGCACTTGTGTTGGTGCAGGAAACCACTTTTACACTTGTATTAGTGTGGAAAAAACACTTTTTGCACTTGTGATAGTGTTGAAAAACCACTTTTCGCACTTGTGTTAGTGTTTAAAAACCACTTTTCGCACTTGTGTGGTGCAGGAAACCACTTTTGCACTTGTATTAGTGTGGAAAAAACACTTTTTGCACTTGTGATAGTGTTGAAAAACCACTTTTCGCACTTGTGTTAGTGTTGAAAAACCACTTTTCACACTTGTGTTAGTGTTGAAAAACCACTTTTCGCACTTGTGTTGGTGCAGGAAACCACTTTTGCACTTGTATTAGTGTGGAAAAAACACTTTTTGCACTTGTGATAGTGTTGAAAAACCACTTTTCGCACTTGTGTTAGTGTTTAAAAAACCGTGTTAGTGTTGTTTCGCGTGTTAGTGTTGAAAAACCACTTTTCGCACTTGTGTTGGTGCGGGAAACCACTTTTGCACTTGTATTAGTGTGGAAAAAACACTTTTTGCACTTGTGATAGTGTTGAAAAACCACTTTTCGCACTTGTGTTAGTGTTGAAAAAACCACTTTTCGTGTTAGTGTTGAAAAACCACTTTTCGCACTTGTGTTGGTGCAGGAAACCACTTTTGCACTTGTATTAGTGTGGAAAAAACACTTTTCGCACTTGTGTTAGTGTTGAAAAACCACTTTTCGCACTTGTGTTAGTGTTGAAAAACCACTTTTCGCACTTGTGTTGGTGCAGGAAACCACTTTTGCACTTGTATTAGTGTGGAAAAACCACTTTTCGCACTTGTGTTAGTGTTGAAAAACCACTTTTTGCACTTGTGTTGGTGTTGAAAAACCACTTTTCGCACTTGTGTTGGTGCAGGAAACCACTTTTGCACTTGTATTAGTGTGGAAAAAACACTTTTTGCACTTGTGATATTGTTGAAAAACCACTTTTCGCACTTGTGTTAGTGTTGAAAAACCACTTTTCGCACTTGTGTTGGTGCAGGAAACCACTTTTGCACTTGTATTAGTGTGGAAAAACCACTTTTCGCACTTGTGTTAGTGTTGAAAAACCACTTTTCGCACTCGTGTTAGTGTTGAAAAACCACTTTTCGCACTTGTGTTAGTGTTGAAAAACCACTTTTCGCACTTGTGTTGGTGCAGGAAACCACTTTTGCACTTGTATTAGTGTGGAAAAAACACTTTTCGCACTTGAGTTAGTGTTGAAAAACCACTTTTCGCACTTGTGTTAGTGTTGAAAAACCACTTTTCGCACTTGTGTTGGTGCAGGAAACCACTTTTGCACTTGGATTAGTGTGGAAAAACACTTTTTGCACTTGTGATAGTGTTGAAAAACCACTTTTCGCACTTGTGTTAGTGTTGAAAAACCACTTTTCGCACTTGTGTTGGTGCAGGAAACCACTTTTGCACTTGTATTAGTGTGGAAAAACCACTTTTCGCACTTGTGTTAGTGTTGAAAAAACCAATTTTCGCACTTGTGTTAGTGTTGAAAAACCACTTTTCGCACTTGTGTTAGTGTTGAAAAAACCACTTTTCGCACTTGTGTTGGTGCAGGAAACCACTTTTGCACTTGTATTAGTGTGGAAAAAACACTTTTCGCACTTGTGTTAGTGTTGAAAAACCACTTTTCGCACTTGTGTTAGTGTTGAAAAACCACTTTTCGCACTTGTGTTAGTGTTGAAAAAACCACTTTTTCGCACTTGTGTTGGTGCAGGAAACCACTTTTGCACTTGTATTAGTGTGGAAAAAACACTTTTTGCACTTGTGATAGTGTTGAAAAACCACTTTTTGCACTTGTGTTAGTGTTGAAAAACCACTTTTCGCACTTGTGTTGGTGCAGGAAACCACTTTTGCACTTGGATTAGTGTGGAAAAAACACTTTTTGCACTTGTGATAGTGTTGAAAAACCACTTTTCGCACTTGTGTTAGTGTTGAAAAACCACTTTTCGCACTTGTGTTGGTGCAGGAAACCACTTTTGCACTTGTATTAGTGTGGAAAAACCACTTTTCGCACTTGTGTTAGTGTTGAAAAAACCAATTTTTCGCACTTGTGTTAGTGTTGAAAAACCACTTTTCGCACTTGTGTTAGTGTTGAAAAACCACTTTTCGCACTTGTGTTGGTGCAGGAAACCACTTTTGCACTTGTATTAGTGTGGAAAAAACACTTTTTCGCACTTGTGTTAGTGTTGAAAAACCACTTTTCGCACTTGTGTTAGTGTTGAAAAACCACTTTTTCGCACTTGTGTTAGTGTTGAAAAACCACTTTCGCACTTGTGTTGGTGCAGGAAACCACTTTTGCACTTGTATTAGTGTGGACAAAAACACTTTTTGCACTTGTGATAGTGTTGAAAAACCACTTTTCGCACTTGTGTTAGTGTTGAAAAACCACTTTTCGCACTTGTGTTGGTGCAGGAAAACACTTTTTGCACTTGTATTAGTGTGGAAAAACCACTTTTCGCACTTGTGTTAGTGTTAGAAAAAACCAACTTTTCGCACTTGTGTTAGTGTTGAAAAACCCACTTTTCGCACTTGTGTTGGTGCAGGAAACCACTTTTGCACTTGTATTAGTGTGTGAAAAAACACTTTTTGCACTTGTGATAGTGAGTTGAAAAACCAACTTTTCGCACTTGTGTTAGTGTTGAAAAACCACTTTTGCACTTGTGTTGGTGCAGAAACCACTTTTGCACTTGTATTAGGTGTGGAAAAACCACTAGTGTTGAAAAACCACTTTTCGCACTTGTGTTAGTGTTGAAAAACCACTTTTCGCACTTGTGTTAGTGTTGAAAAACCACTTTTCGCACTTGTGTTGGTGCAGGAAACCACTTTTGCACTTGTATTAGTGTGGAAAAAACACTTTTCGCACTTGTGTTAGTGTTGAAAAACCACTTTTCGCACTTGTGTTAGTGTTGAAAAACCACTTTTCGCACTTGTGTTAGTGTTGAAAAACCACTTTTCGCACTTGTGTTGGTGCAGGAAACCACTTTTGCACTTGTATTAGTGTGGAAAAAACACTTTTTGCACTTGTGATAGTGTTGAAAAACCACTTTTTGCACTTGTGTTAGTGTTGAAAAACCACTTTTCGCACTTGTGTTGGTGCAGGAAATCACTTTTGCACTTGTATTAGTGTGGAAAAACCACTTTTCGCACTTGTGTTAGTGTTGAAAAACCACTTTTCGCACTTGTGTTAGTGTTGAAAAACCACTTTTCGCACTTGTGTTGGTGAAGGAAACCACTTTTCGCACTTGTGTTAGTGCTGAAAACCCACTTTTCGTACTTGTGTTAGTGAAGGAAACCACTTTTCGCACTTGTGTTAGTGTTGTAAACCCACTTTTCGCACTTATGTTAGTGTTGAAAATCCACTTTTCCCACTTGTGTTGGTGCAGGAAACCACTTTTGCACTTGTATTAGTGTGGAAAAACCACTTTTCGCACTTGTGTTAGTGTTGAAAAACCACTTTTCGCACTTGTGTTAGTGTTGAAAACCCACTTTTCGCGCTTGTGTTGGTGCAGGAAACCACTTTTGCACTTGTATTATTGTGGAAAAAACACTTTTTGCACTTGTGTTAGTGTTGAAAAACCACTTTTCGCACTTGTGTTAGTGTTGAAAAACCACTTTTCGCACTTGTGTTGGTGCAGGAAACCACTTTTGCACTTGTATTAGTGTGGAAAAAACACTTTTTGCACTTGTGATAGTGTTGAAAAACCACTTTTCGCACGTGTGTTAGTGTTGAAAAACCACTTTTCGCACTTGTGTTAGTGTTGAAAAACCACTTTTCGCACTTGTGTTAGTGTTGAAAAACCACTTTTCGCACTTGTGTTGGTGCAGCAAACCACTTTTGCACTTGTATTAGTGTGGAAAAAACACTTTTCGCACTTGTGTTAGTGTTGAAAAACCACTTTTCGCACTTGTGTTAGTGTTGAAAAACCACTTTTCGCACTTGTGTTGGTGCAGGGCACCACTTTTGCACTTGTATTAGTGTGGAAAAAACACTTTTTGCACTTGTGATAGTGTTGAAAAACGACTTTTCGCACTTGTTAGTGTTGAAAAACCACTTTTCGCACTTTTGTTGGTGCAGGAAACCACTTTTGCACTTGTATTAATGTGGAAAAAACACTTTTTGCACTTGTGATAGTGTTGAAAAACCACTTTTCGCACTTGTGTTAGTGTTGAAAAACCACTTTTCGCACTTGTGTTGGTGCAGGAAACCACTTTTGCACTTGTATCAGTGTGGGAAAACCACTTTCCGTACTTGTGTTAGTGTTGAAAAACCACTTTTCGCACTTGTGTTAGTGTTGAAAAACCACTTTTCGCACTTGTGTTAGTGAAGGAAACCACTTTTCGCACTTGTGTTAGTGTTGAAAACCCACTATTCGCACTTGTGTTAGTGTTGAAAATCCACTTTTCGCACTTGTGTTGGTGCAGGAAACCACTTTTGCACTTGTATTAGTGTGGAAAAAACACTTTTTGCACTTGTGATAGTGTTGAAAAACCACTTTTCGCACTTGTGTTAGTGTTTAAAACCACTTTTGGCACTTGTGTTGGTGCACGAAACCACTTTTGCACTTGTATTAGTGTGGAAAAAACACTTTTTGCACTTGTGATAGTGTTGAAAACCCACTTTTCGCACTTGTGTTAGTGTTGAAAAACCACTTTTCGCACTTGTGTTGGTGCAGGAAACCACTTTTGCACTTGTATTAGTGTGGAAAACCACTTTTCGCACTTGTGTTAGTGTTGAAAAACCACTTTTCGCACTTCTGTTGGTGCAGGAAACCAGTTTTGCACTTGTATTAGTGTGGAAAAACCACTTTTCGCACTTGTGTTAGTGTTGAAAAACCACTTTTCGCACTTGTGTTGGTGCAGGAAACCACTTTTGCACTTGTATTAGTGTGGAAAAAACACTTTTTGCACTTGTGTTAGTGTTGAAAAACCACTTTTCGCACTTGTGTTGGTGCAGGCAACCACTTTTGCACTTGCATTCGTGTGGAAAAACCACTTTTCGCACTTGTGTTAGTGTTGAAAAACACTTTTCGCACTTGTGTTAGTGTTTAAAAACCACTTTTCGCACTTGTGTTGGTGCAGGAAACCACTTTTGCACTTGTATTAGTGTGGAAAAAACACTTTTTGCACTTGTGATAGTGTTGAAACACCACTTTTCGCACTTATGTTAGTGTTGAAAATCCACTTTTCCCACTTGTGTTGGTGCAGGAAACCACTTTTGCACTTGTATTAGTGTGGAAAAACCACTTTTCGCACTTGTGTTAGTGTTGAAAAACCACTTTTCGCACTTGTGTTAGTGTTGAAAACCCACTTTTCGCACTTGTGTTGGTGCAGGAAACCACTTTTGCACTTGTATTATTGTGGAAAAAACACTTTTTGCACTTGTGTTAGTGTTGAAAAACCACTTTTCGCACTTGTGTTAGTGTTGAAAAACCACTTTTCGCACTTGTGTTGGTGCAGGAAACCACTTTTGCACTTGTATTAGTGTGGAAAAAACACTTTTTGCACTTGTGATAGTGTTGAAAAACCACTTTTCGCACGTGTGTTAGTGTTGAAAAACCACTTTTCGCACTTGTGTTAGTGTTGAAAAACCACTTTTCGCACTTGTGTTAGTGTTGAAAAACCACTTTTCGCACTTGTGTTGGTGCAGCAAACCACTTTTGCACTTGTATTAGTGTGGAAAAAACACTTTTCGCACTTGTGTTAGTGTTGAAAAACCACTTTTCGCACTTGTGTTAGTGTTGAAAAACCACTTTTCGCACTTGTGTTGGTGCAGGGCACCACTTTTGCACTTGTATTAGTGTGGAAAAAACACTTTTTGCACTTGTGATAGTGTTGAAAAACGACTTTTCGCACTTGTTAGTGTTGAAAAACCACTTTTCGCACTTTTGTTGGTGCAGGAAACCACTTTTGCACTTGTATTAATGTGGAAAAAACACTTTTTGCACTTGTGATAGTGTTGAAAAACCACTTTTCGCACTTGTGTTAGTGTTGAAAAACCACTTTTCGCACTTGTGTTGGTGCAGGAAACCACTTTTGCACTTGTATCAGTGTGGGAAAACCACTTTCCGTACTTGTGTTAGTGTTGAAAAACCACTTTTCGCACTTGTGTTAGTGTTGAAAAACCACTTTTCGCACTTGTGTTAGTGAAGGAAACCACTTTTCGCACTTGTGTTAGTGTTGAAAACCCACTATTCGCACTTGTGTTAGTGTTGAAAATCCACTTTTCGCACTTGTGTTGGTGCAGGAAACCACTTTTGCACTTGTATTAGTGTGGAAAAAACACTTTTTGCACTTGTGATAGTGTTGAAAAACCACTTTTCGCACTTGTGTTAGTGTTTAAAACCACTTTTCGCACTTGTGTTGGTGCACGAAACCACTTTTGCACTTGTATTAGTGTGGAAAAAACACTTTTTGCACTTGTGATAGTGTTGAAAACCCACTTTTCGCACTTGTGTTAGTGTTGAAAAACCACTTTTCGCACTTGTGTTGGTGCAGGAAACCACTTTTGCACTTGTATTAGTGTGGAAAACCACTTTTCGCACTTGTGTTAGTGTTGAAAAACCACTTTTCGCACTTCTGTTGGTGCAGGAAACCAGTTTTGCACTTGTATTAGTGTGGAAAAACCACTTTTCGCACTTGTGTTAGTGTTGAAAAACCACTTTTCGCACTTGTGTTGGTGCAGGAAACCACTTTTGCACTTGTATTAGTGTGGAAAAAACACTTTTTGCACTTGTGTTAGTGTTGAAAAACCACTTTTCGCACTTGTGTTGGTGCAGGCAACCACTTTTGCACTTGCATTCGTGTGGAAAAACCACTTTTCGCACTTGTGTTAGTGTTGAAAAACACTTTTCGCACTTGTGTTAGTGTTTAAAAACCACTTTTCGCACTTGTGTTGGTGCAGGAAACCACTTTTGCACTTGTATTAGTGTGGAAAAAACACTTTTTGCACTTGTGATAGTGTTGAAACACCACTTTTCGCACTTGTGTTAGTGTTGAAAAACCACTTTTCGCACTTGTGTTGGTGCAGGAAACCACTTTTGCACTTGTATTAGTGTGGAAAAACACTTTTTGCACTTGTGATAGTGTTGAAAAACCACTTTCGCACTTGTGTTAGTGTTGAAAAACCACTTTTCGCACTTGTGTTGGTGCAGGAAACCACTTTTGCACTTGTATTAGTGTGGAAAAACCACTTTTCGCACTTGTGTTAGTGTTGAAAAACCACTTTTCGCACTTGTGTTAGTGTTGAAAAACCACTTTCCGCACTTGTGTTGGTGCAGGAAACCACTTTTGCAATTGTATTAGTGTGGAAAAAACACTTTTTGCACTTGTGATAGTGTTGAAAAAACACTTTTTGCACTTGTGTTAGTGTTGAAAAACCACTTTTCGCACTTGTGTTGGTGCAGGAAACCACTTTTGCACTTGTATTAGTGTGGAAAAACCACTTTTCGCACTTGTGTTAGTGTTGAAAAACCACTTTTCGCACTGGTGTTGGTGAAGGAAACCACTTTTCGCACTTGTGTTAGTGTTGAAAAACCACTTTTCGTACTTGTGTTAGTGTTGTAAACCCACTTTTCGCACTTGTATTAGTGTTGAAAATCAACTTTTCGCACTTGTGTTAGTGTTGTAAACCCACTTTTCGCACTTGTGTTAGTGTTGAAAATCCACTTTTCCCACTTGTGTTGGTGCAGGAAAACCACTTTTGCACTTGTATTAGTGTGGAAAAACCACTTTTCGCACTTGTGTTAGTGTTGAAAAACCACTTTTCGCACTTGTGTTAGTGTTGAAAACCCACTTTTCGCACTTGTGTTGGTGCAGGAAACCACTTTTGCACTTGTATTAGTGTGGAAAAAACACTTTTCACACTTGTGTTAGTGTTGAAAAACCACTTTTCGCACTTGTGTTAGTGTTGAAAAACCACTTTTCGCATTTGTGTTGGTGCAGGAAACCACTTTTGCACTTGTATTAGTGTGGAAAAAACACTTTTTGCACTTGTGATAGTGTTGAAAAACCACTTTTCGCACGTGTGTTAGTGTTGAAAAACCACTTTTCGCACTTGTGTTGGTGCAGGAAACCACTTTTGCACTTGTATTAGTGTGGAAAAACCACTTTTCGCACTTGTGTTAGTGTTGAAAAACCACTTTTCGCACTTGCGTTGTGTTGAAAAACCACTTTTCGCACTTGTGTTAGTGTTGAAAAACCACTTTTCGCACTTGTGTTGGTGCAGCAAACCACTTTTGCACTTGTATTAGTGTGGAAAAAACACTTTTCGCACTTGTGTTAGTGTTGAAAAACCACTTTTCGCACTTGTGTTAGTGTTGAAAAACCACTTTTCGCACTTGTGTTAGTGTTGAAAAACCACTTTTCGCACTTGTGTTGGTGCAGGGCACCACTTTTGCACTTGTATTAGTGTGGAAAAAAACAGTTTTTGCACTTGTGATAGTGTTGAAAAACCACTTTTCGCACTTGTGTTAGTGTTGAAAAACCACTTTTTGCACTTGTGTTGGTGCAGGAAACCACTTTTGCACTTGTATTAGTGTGGAAAAAACACTTTTTGCACTTGTGATAGTGTTGAAAAACCACTTTTCGCACTTGTATTAGTGTGGAAAAAACACTTTTTGCACTTGTGATAGTGTTGAAAAACCACTTTTCGCACTTGTGTTAGTGTTTAAAACCACTTTTCGCACTTGTGTTGGTGCACGAAACCACTTTTGCACTTGTATTAGTGTGGAAAAAACACTTTTTGCACTTGTGATAGTGTTGAAAAACCACTTTTCGCACTTGTGTTAGTGTTGAAAAACCACTTTTCGCACTTGTGTTAGTGTTGAAAAACCACTTTTCGCACTTGTGTTGGTGCAGGCAACCACTTTTGCACTTGCATTAGTGTGGAAAAACCACTTTTCGCACTTGTGTTAGTGTTGAAAAACACTTTTCGCACTTGTGTTAGTGTTGAAAAACCACTTTTCGCACTTGTGTTGGTGCAGGAAACCACTTTTGCACTTGTATCAGTGTGGGAAAACCACTTTCCGTACTTGTGTTAGTGTTGAAAAACCACTTTTCGCACTTGTGTTAGTGTTGAAAAACCACTTTTCGCACTTGTGTTAGTGAAGGAAACCACTTTTCGCACTTGTGTTAGTGTTGAAAACCCACTATTCGCACTTGTGTTAGTGTTGAAAATCCACTTTTCGCACTTGTGTTGGTGCAGGAAACCACTTTTGCACTTGTATTAGTGTGGAAAAAACACTTTTTGCACTTGTGATAGTGTTGAAAAACCACTTTTCGCACTTGTGTTAGTGTTTAAAACCACTTTTCGCACTTGTGTTGGTGCACGAAACCACTTTTGCACTTGTATTAGTGTGGAAAAAACACTTTTTGCACTTGTGATAGTGTTGAAAAACCACTTTTCGCACTTGTGTTAGTGTTGAAAAACCACTTTTCGCACTTGTGTTGGTGCAGGAAACCACTTTTGCACTTGTATTAGTGTGGAAAACCACTTTTCGCACTTGTGTTAGTGTTGAAAAACACTTTTCGCACTTGTGTTAGTGTTGAAAAACCACTTTTCGCACTTGTGTTGGTGCAGGCAACCACTTTTGCACTTGCATTCGTGTGGAAAAACCACTTTTCGCACTTGTGTTAGTGTTGAAAAACACTTTTCGCACTTGTGTTAGTGTTGAAAAACCACTTTTCGCACTTGTGTTGGTGCAGGAAACCACTTTTGCACTTGTATTAGTGTGGAAAAAACACTTTTTGCACTTGTGATAGTGTTGAAACACCACTTTTCGCACTTGTGTTAGTGTTGAAAAACCACTTTTCGCACTTGTGTTGGTGCAGGAAACCACTTTTGCACTTGTATTAGTGTGGAAAAACACTTTTTGCACTTGTGATAGTGTTGAAAAACCACTTTTCGCACTTGTGTTAGTGTTGAAAAACCACTTTTCGCACTTGTGTTGGTGCAGGAAACCACTTTTGCACTTGTATTAGTGTGGAAAAACCACTTTTCGCACTTGTGTTAGTGTTGAAAAACCACTTTTCGCACTTGTGTTAGTGTTGAAAAACCACTTTCCGCACTTGTGTTGGTGCAGGAAACCACTTTTGCAATTGTATTAGTGTGGAAAAAACACTTTTTGCACTTGTGATAGTGTTGAAAAAACACTTTTTGCACTTGTGTTAGTGTTGAAAAACCACTTTTCGCACTTGTGTTGGTGCAGGAAACCACTTTTGCACTTGTATTCGTGTGGAAAAACCACTTTTCGCACTTGTGTTAGTGTTGAAAAACCACTTTTCGCACTGGTGTTGGTGAAGGAAACCACTTTTCGCACTTGTGTTAGTGTTGAAAAACCACTTTTCGTACTTGTGTTAGTGTTGTAAACCCACTTTTCGCACTTGTGTTAGTGTTGAAAATCAACTTTTCGCACTTGTGTTAGTGTTGTAAACCCACTTTTCGCACTTGTGTTAGTGTTGAAAATCCACTTTTCCCACTTGTGTTGGTGCAGGAAAACCACTTTTGCACTTGTATTAGTGTGGAAAAACCACTTTTCGCACTTGTGTTAGTGTTGAAAAACCACTTTTCGCACTTGTGTTAGTGTTGAAAACCCACTTTTCGCACTTGTGTTGGTGCAGGAAACCACTTTTGCACTTGTATTAGTGTGGAAAAAACACTTTTCACACTTGTGTTAGTGTTGAAAAACCACTTTTCGCACTTGTGTTAGTGTTGAAAAACCACTTTTCGCATTTGTGTTGGTGCAGGAAACCACTTTTGCACTTGTATTAGTGTGGAAAAAACACTTTTTGCACTTGTGATAGTGTTGAAAAACCACTTTTCGCACGTGTGTTAGTGTTGAAAAACCACTTTTCGCACTTGTGTTGGTGCAGGAAACCACTTTTGCACTTGTATTAGTGTGGAAAAACCACTTTTCGCACTTGTGTTAGTGTTGAAAAACCACTTTTCGCACTTGCGTTGTGTTGAAAAACCACTTTTCGCACTTGTGTTAGTGTTGAAAAACCACTTTTCGCACTTGTGTTGGTGCAGCAAACCACTTTTGCACTTGTATTAGTGTGGAAAAAACACTTTTCGCACTTGTGTTAGTGTTGAAAAACCACTTTTCGCACTTGTGTTAGTGTTGAAAAACCACTTTTCGCACTTGTGTTAGTGTTGAAAAACCACTTTTCGCACTTGTGTTGGTGCAGGGCACCACTTTTGCACTTGTATTAGTGTGGAAAAAAACAGTTTTTGCACTTGTGATAGTGTTGAAAAACCACTTTTCGCACTTGTGTTAGTGTTGAAAAACCACTTTTTGCACTTGTGTTGGTGCAGGAAACCACTTTTGCACTTGTATTAGTGTGGAAAAAACACTTTTTGCACTTGTGATAGTGTTGAAAAACCACTTTTCGCACTTGTATTAGTGTGGAAAAAACACTTTTTGCACTTGTGATAGTGTTGAAAAACCACTTTTCGCACTTGTGTTAGTGTTTAAAACCACTTTTCGCACTTGTGTTGGTGCACGAAACCACTTTTGCACTTGTATTAGTGTGGAAAAAACACTTTTTGCACTTGTGATAGTGTTGAAAAACCACTTTTCGCACTTGTGTTAGTGTTGAAAAACCACTTTTCGCACTTGTGTTGGTGCAGGAAACCACTTTTGCACTTGTATTAGTGTGGAAAAACCACTTTTCGCACTTGTGTTAGTGTTGAAAAACCACTTTTCGCACTTCTGTTGGTGCAGGAAACCAGTTTTGCACTTGTATTAGTGTGGAAAAACCACTTTTCGCACTTGTGTTAGTGTTGAAAAACCACTTTTCGCACTTGTGTTGGTGCAGGAAACCACTTTTGCACTTGTATTAGTGTGGAAAAAACACTTTTTGCACTTGTGTTAGTGTTGAAAAACCACTTTTCGCACTTGTGTTGGTGCAGGCAACCACTTTTGCACTTGCATTAGTGTGGAAAAACCACTTTTCGCACTTGTGTTAGTGTTGAAAAACACTTTTCGCACTTGTGTTAGTGTTGAAAAACCACTTTTCGCACTTGTGTTGGTGCAGGAAACCACTTTTGCACTTGTATTAGTGTGGAAAAAACACTTTTTGCACTTGTGATAGTGTTGAAACACCACTTTTCGCACTTGTGTTAGTGTTGAAAAACCACTTTTCGCACTTGTGTTGGTGCAGGAAACCACTTTTGCACTTGTATTAGTGTGGAAAAACACTTTTTGCACTTGTGATAGTGTTGAAAAACCACTTTTCGCACTTGTGTTAGTGTTGAAAAACCACTTTTCGCACTTGTGTTGGTGCAGGAAACCACTTTTGCACTTGTATTAGTGTGGAAAAACCACTTTTCGCACTTGTGTTAGTGTTGAAAAACCACTTTTCGCACTTGTGTTAGTGTTGAAAAACCACTTTCCGCACTTGTGTTGGTGCAGGAAACCACTTTTGCAATTGTATTAGTGTGGAAAAAACACTTTTTGCACTTGTGATAGTGTTGAAAAAACACTTTTTGCACTTGTGTTAGTGTTGAAAAACCACTTTTCGCACTTGTGTTGGTGCAGGCAACCACTTTTGCACTTGCATTAGTGTGGAAAAACCACTTTTCGCACTTGTGTTAGTGTTGAAAAACACTTTTCGCACTTGTGTTAGTGTTGAAAAACCACTTTTCGCACTTGTGTTGGTGCAGGAAACCACTTTTGCACTTGTATCAGTGTGGGAAAACCACTTTCCGTACTTGTGTTAGTGTTGAAAAACCACTTTTCGCACTTGTGTTAGTGTTGAAAAACCACTTTTCGCACTTGTGTTAGTGAAGGAAACCACTTTTCGCACTTGTGTTAGTGTTGAAAACCCACTATTCGCACTTGTGTTAGTGTTGAAAATCCACTTTTCGCACTTGTGTTGGTGCAGGAAACCACTTTTGCACTTGTATTAGTGTGGAAAAAACACTTTTTGCACTTGTGATAGTGTTGAAAAACCACTTTTCGCACTTGTGTTAGTGTTTAAAACCACTTTTCGCACTTGTGTTGGTGCACGAAACCACTTTTGCACTTGTATTAGTGTGGAAAAAACACTTTTTGCACTTGTGATAGTGTTGAAAAACCACTTTTCGCACTTGTGTTAGTGTTGAAAAACCACTTTTCGCACTTGTGTTGGTGCAGGAAACCACTTTTGCACTTGTATTAGTGTGGAAAACCACTTTTCGCACTTGTGTTAGTGTTGAAAAACCACTTTTCGCACTTCTGTTGGTGCAGGAAACCAGTTTTGCACTTGTATTAGTGTGGAAAAACCACTTTTCGCACTTGTGTTAGTGTTGAAAAACCACTTTTCGCGCTTGTGTTGGTGCAGGAAACCACTTTTGCACTTGTATTAGTGTGGAAAAAACACTTTTTGCACTTGTGTTAGTGTTGAAAAACCACTTTTCGCACTTGTGTTGGTGCAGGCAACCACTTTTGCACTTGCATTAGTGTGGAAAAACCACTTTTCGCACTTGTGTTAGTGTTGAAAAACACTTTTCGCACTTGTGTTAGTGTTGAAAAACCACTTTTCGCACTTGTGTTGGTGCAGGAAACCACTTTTGCACTTGTATTAGTGTGGAAAAAACACTTTTTGCACTTGTGATAGTGTTGAAACACCACTTTTCGCACTTGTGTTAGTGTTGAAAAACCACTTTTCGCACTTGTGTTGGTGCAGGAAACCACTTTTGCACTTGTATTAGTGTGGAAAACACTTTTTGCACTTGTGATAGTG
Source organism: Myxine glutinosa (assembly GCF_964187855.1). Classification (NCBI taxonomy): domain Eukaryota; kingdom Metazoa; phylum Chordata; class Myxini; order Myxiniformes; family Myxinidae; genus Myxine; species Myxine glutinosa. The sequence continues at coordinate 36,994 of NW_027617902.1, read as the reverse complement.
TTGAAAAACCACTTTTCGCACTTGTGTTAGTGTTGAAAAACCACTTTTCGCACTTGTGTTGGTGCAGGAAACCACTTTTGCACTTGTATTAGTGTGGAAATACCACTTTTCGCACTTGTGTTAGTGTTGAAAAACCACTTTTCGCACTTGTGTTAGTGTTGAAAAACCACTTTCCGCACTTGTGTTGGTGCAGGAAACCACTTTTGCAATTGTATTAGTGTGGAAAAAACACTTTTTGCACTTGTGATAGTGTTGAAAAAACACTTTTTGCACTTGTGTTAGTGTTGAAAAACCACTTTTCGCACTTGTGTTGGTGCAGGAAACCACTTTTGCACTTGTATTAGTGTGGAAAAACCACTTTTCGCACTTGTGTTAGTGTTGAAAAACCACTTTTCGCACTGGTGTTGGTGAAGGAAACCACTTTTCGCACTTGTGTTAGTGTTGAAAAACCACTTTTCGTACTTGTGTTAGTGTTGTAAACCCACTTTTCGCACTTGTGTTAGTGTTGAAAATCAACTTTTCGCACTTGTGTTAGTGTTGTAAACCCACTTTTCACACTTGTGTTAGTGTTGAAAATCCACTTTTCCCACTTGTGTTGGTGCAGGAAAACCACTTTTGCACTTGTATTAGTGTGGAAAAACCACTTTTCGCACTTGTGTTAGTGTTGAAAAACCACTTTTCGCACTTGTGTTAGTGTTGAAAACCCACTTTTCGCACTTGTGTTGGTGCAGGAAACCACTTTTGCACTTGTATTAGTGTGGAAAAAACACTTTTCACACTTGTGTTAGTGTTGAAAAACCACTTTTCGCACTTGTGTTAGTGTTGAAAAACCACTTTTCGCATTTGTGTTGGTGCAGGAAACCACTTTTGCACTTGTATTAGTGTGGAAAAAACACTTTTTGCACTTGTGATAGTGTTGAAAAACCACTTTTCGCACGTGTGTTAGTGTTGAAAAACCACTTTTCGCACTTGTGTTGGTGCAGGAAACCACTTTTGCACTTGTATTAGTGTGGAAAAACCACTTTTCGCACTTGTGTTAGTGTTGAAAAACCACTTTTCGCACTTGCATTGTGTTGAAAAACCACTTTTCGCACTTGTGTTAGTGTTGAAAAACCACTTTTCGCACTTGTGTTGGTGCAGCAAACCACTTTTGCACTTGTATTAGTGTGGAAAAAACACTTTTCGCACTTGTGTTAGTGTTGAAAAACCACTTTTCGCACTTGTGTTAGTGTTGAAAAACCACTTTTCGCACTTGTGTTAGTGTTGAAAAACCACTTTTCGCACTTGTGTTGGTGCAGGGCACCACTTTTGCACTTGTATTAGTGTGGAAAAAAACAGTTTTTGCACTTGTGATAGTGTTGAAAAACCACTTTTCGCACTTGTGTTAGTGTTGAAAAACCACTTTTTGCACTTGTGTTGGTGCAGGAAACCACTTTTGCACTTGTATTAGTGTGGAAAAAACACTTTTTGCACTTGTGATAGTGTTGAAAAACCACTTTTCGCACTTGTATTAGTGTGGAAAAAACACTTTTTGCACTTGTGATAGTGTTGAAAAACCACTTTTCGCACTTGTGTTAGTGTTTAAAACCACTTTTCGCACTTGTGTTGGTGCACGAAACCACTTTTGCACTTGTATTAGTGTGGAAAAAACACTTTTTGCACTTGTGATAGTGTTGAAAAACCACTTTTCGCACTTGTGTTAGTGTTGAAAAACCACTTTTCGCACTTGTGTTGGTGCAGGAAACCACTTTTGCACTTGTATTAGTGTGGAAAAACCACTTTTCGCACTTGTGTTAGTGTTGAAAAACCACTTTTCGCACTGGTGTTGGTGAAGGAAACCACTTTTCGCACTTGTGTTAGTGTTGAAAAACCACTTTTCGTACTTGTGTTAGTGTTGTAAACCCACTTTTCGCACTTGTGTTAGTGTTGAAAATCAACTTTTCGCACTTGTGTTAGTGTTGTAAACCCACTTTTCACACTTGTGTTAGTGTTGAAAATCCACTTTTCCCACTTGTGTTGGTGCAGGAAAACCACTTTTGCACTTGTATTAGTGTGGAAAAACCACTTTTCGCACTTGTGTTAGTGTTGAAAAACCACTTTTCGCACTTGTGTTAGTGTTGAAAACCCACTTTTCGCACTTGTGTTGGTGCAGGAAACCACTTTTGCACTTGTATTAGTGTGGAAAAAACACTTTTCACACTTGTGTTAGTGTTGAAAAACCACTTTTCGCACTTGTGTTAGTGTTGAAAAACCACTTTTCGCATTTGTGTTGGTGCAGGAAACCACTTTTGCACTTGTATTAGTGTGGAAAAAACACTTTTTGCACTTGTGATAGTGTTGAAAAACCACTTTTCGCACGTGTGTTAGTGTTGAAAAACCACTTTTCGCACTTGTGTTGGTGCAGGAAACCACTTTTGCACTTGTATTAGTGTGGAAAAACCACTTTTCGCACTTGTGTTAGTGTTGAAAAACCACTTTTCGCACTTGCGTTGTGTTGAAAAACCACTTTTCGCACTTGTGTTAGTGTTGAAAAACCACTTTTCGCACTTGTGTTGGTGCAGCAAACCACTTTTGCACTTGTATTAGTGTGGAAAAAACACTTTTCGCACTTGTGTTAGTGTTGAAAAACCACTTTTCGCACTTGTGTTAGTGTTGAAAAACCACTTTTCGCACTTGTGTTAGTGTTGAAAAACCACTTTTCGCACTTGTGTTGGTGCAGGGCACCACTTTTGCACTTGTATTAGTGTGGAAAAAAACAGTTTTTGCACTTGTGATAGTGTTGAAAAACCACTTTTCGCACTTGTGTTAGTGTTGAAAAACCACTTTTTGCACTTGTGTTGGTGCAGGAAACCACTTTTGCACTTGTATTAGTGTGGAAAAAACACTTTTTGCACTTGTGATAGTGTTGAAAAACCACTTTTCGCACTTGTATTAGTGTGGAAAAAACACTTTTTGCACTTGTGATAGTGTTGAAAAACCACTTTTCGCACTTGTGTTAGTGTTTAAAACCACTTTTCGCACTTGTGTTGGTGCACGAAACCACTTTTGCACTTGTATTAGTGTGGAAAAAACACTTTTTGCACTTGTGATAGTGTTGAAAAACCACTTTTCGCACTTGTGTTAGTGTTGAAAAACCACTTTTCGCACTTGTGTTGGTGCAGGAAACCACTTTTGCACTTGTATTAGTGTGGAAAAACCACTTTTCGCACTTGTGTTAGTGTTGAAAAACCACTTTTCGCACTTCTGTTGGTGCAGGAAACCAGTTTTGCACTTGTATTAGTGTGGAAAAACCACTTTTCGCACTTGTGTTAGTGTTGAAAAACCACTTTTCGCACTTGTGTTGGTGCAGGAAACCACTTTTGCACTTGTATTAGTGTGGAAAAAACACTTTTTGCACTTGTGTTAGTGTTGAAAAACCACTTTTCGCACTTGTGTTGGTGCAGGCAACCACTTTTGCACTTGCATTAGTGTGGAAAAACCACTTTTCGCACTTGTGTTAGTGTTGAAAAACACTTTTCGCACTTGTGTTAGTGTTGAAAAACCACTTTTCGCACTTGTGTTGGTGCAGGAAACCACTTTTGCACTTGTATTAGTGTGGAAAAAACACTTTTCGCACTTGTGTTGGTGCAGGAAACCACTTTTGCACTTGTATTAGTGTGGAAAAACCACTTTTCGCACTTGTGTTGGTGCAGGAAACCACTTTTGCACTTGTATTAGTGTGGAAAAACACTTTTTGCACTTGTGATAGTGTTGAAAAACCACTTTTCGCACTTGTGTTAGTGTTGAAAAACCACTTTTCGCACTTGTGTTGGTGCAGGAAACCACTTTTGCACTTGTATTAGTGTGGAAAAACCACTTTTCGCACTTGTGTTAGTGTTGAAAAACCACTTTTCGCACTTGTGTTAGTGTTGAAAAACCACTTTCCGCACTTGTGTTGGTGCAGGAAACCACTTTTGCAATTGTATTAGTGTGGAAAAAACACTTTTTGCACTTGTGATAGTGTTGAAAAAACACTTTTTGCACTTGTGTTAGTGTTGAAAAACCACTTTTCGCACTTGTGTTGGTGCAGGAAACCACTTTTGCACTTGTATTAGTGTGCAAAAACCACTTTTCGCACTTGTGTTAGTGTTGAAAAACCACTTTTCGCACTGGTGTTGGTGAAGGAAACCACTTTTCGCACTTGTGTTAGTGTTGAAAAACCACTTTTCGTACTTGTGTTAGTGTTGTAAACCCACTTTTCGCACTTGTGTTAGTGTTGAAAATCAACTTTTCGCACTTGTGTTAGTGTTGTAAACCCACTTTTCGCACTTGTGTTAGTGTTGAAAATCCACTTTTCCCACTTGTGTTGGTGCAGGAAAACCACTTTTGCACTTGTATTAGTGTGGAAAAACCACTTTTCGCACTTGTGTTAGTGTTGAAAAACCACTTTTCGCATTTGTGTTGGTGCAGGAAACCACTTTTGCACTTGTATTAGTGTGGAAAAAACACTTTTTGCACTTGTGATAGTGTTGAAAAACCACTTTTCGCACGTGTGTTAGTGTTGAAAAACCACTTTTCGCACTTGTGTTGGTGCAGGAAACCACTTTTGCACTTGTATTAGTGTGGAAAAACCACTTTTCGCACTTGTGTTAGTGTTGAAAAACCACTTTTCGCACTTGCGTTGTGTTGAAAAACCACTTTTTGCACTTGTGTTAGTGTTGAAAAACCACTTTTCGCACTTGTGTTGGTGCAGCAAACCACTTTTGCACTTGTATTAGTGTGGAAAAAACACTTTTCGCACTTGTGTTAGTGTTGAAAAACCACTTTTTGCACTTGTGTTAGTGTTGAAAAACCACTTTTCGCACTTGTGTTAGTGTTGAAAAACCACTTTTCGCACTTGTGTTGGTGCAGGGCACCACTTTTGCACTTGTATTAGTGTGGAAAAAAACAGTTTTTGCACTTGTGATAGTGTTGAAAAACCACTTTTCGCACTTGTGTTAGTGTTGAAAAACCACTTTTTGCACTTGTGTTGGTGCAGGAAACCACTTTTGCACTTGTATTAGTGTGGAAAAAACACTTTTTGCACTTGTGATAGTGTTGAAAAACCACTTTTCGCACTTGTTAGTGTTGAAAAACCACTTTTCGCACTTGTGTTGGTGCAGGAAACCACTTTTGCACTTGTATTAATGTGGAAAAAACACTTTTTGCACTTGTGATAGTGTTGAAAAACCACTTTTCGCACTTGTGTTAGTGTTGAAAAACCACTTTTCGCACTTGTGTTGGTGCAGGAAACCACTTTTGCACTTGTATCAGTGTGGGAAAACCACTTTTCGCACTTGTGTTAGTGTTGAAAAACCACTTTTCGCACTTGTGTTAGTGAAGGAAACCACTTTTCGCACTTGTGTTAGTGTTGAAAACCCACAATTCGCACTTGTGTTAGTGTTGAAAATCCACTTTTCGCACTTGTGTTGGTGCAGGAAACCACTTTTGCACTTGTATTAGTGTGGAAAAAACACTTTTTGCACTTGTGATAGTGTTGAAAAACCACTTTTCGCACTTGTGTTAGTGTTTAAAACCACTTTTCGCACTTGTGTTGGTGCACGAAACCACTTTTGCACTTGTATTAGTGTGGAAAAACCACTTTTCGCACTTGTGTTAGTGTTGAAAAACCACTTTTCGCACTTCTGTTGGTGCAGGAAACCAGTTTTGCACTTGTATTAGTGTGGAAAAACCACTTTTGGCACTTGTGTTACTGTTGAAAAACCACTTTTCGCACTTCTGTTGGTGCAGGAAACCACTTTTGCACTTGTATTAGTGTGGAAAAAACACTTTTTGCACTTGTGTTAGTGTTGAAAAACCACTTTTCGCACTTGTGTTAGTGTTGAAAAACCACTTTTCGCACTTGTGTTGGTGCAGGAAACCACTTTTGCACTTGTATTAGTGTGGAAAAACCACTTTTCGCACTTGTGTTAGTGTTGAAAAACCACTTTTTGCACTTGTGTTAGTGTTGAAAAGCCACTTTCCGCACTTGTGTTGGTGCAGGAAACCACTTTTGCAATTGTATTAGTGTGGAAAAAACACTTTTTGCACTTGTGATAGTGTTGAAAAAACACTTTTTGCACTTGTGTTAGTGTTGAAAAACCACTTTTCGCACTTGTGTTGGTGCAGGAAACCACTTTTGCACTTGTATTAGTGTGGAAATAACACTTTTTGCACTTGTGATAGTGTTGAAAAAACACTTTTTGCACTTGTATTAGTGTTGAAAAACCACTTTTCCCACTTGTGTTGGTGCAGGAAAACCACTTTTGCACTTGTATTAGTGTGGAAAAAACACTTTTTGCACTTGTGATAGTGTTGAAAAACCACTTTTCGCACGTGTGTTAGTGTTGAAAAACCACTTTTCGCACTTGTGTTGGTGCAGGAAACCACTTTTGCACTTGTATTAGTGTGGAAAAACCACTTTTCGCACTTGTGTTAGTGTTGAAAAACCACTTTTCGCACTTGCGTTGTGTTGAAAAACCACTTTTCGCACTTGTGTTAGTGTTGAAAAACAACTTTTCGCACTAGTGTTGGTGCAGCAAACCACTTTTGCACTTGTATTAGTGTGGAAAAAACACTTTTCGCACTTGTGTTAGTGTTGAAAAACCACTTTTCGCACTTGTGTTAGTGTTGAAAAACCACTTTTCGCACTTGTGTTAGTGTTGAAAAACCACTTTTCGCACTTGTGTTGGTGCAGGACACCACTTTTGCACTTGTATTAGTGTGGAAAAAAACACTTTTTGCACTTGTGATAGTGTTGAAAAACCACTTTTCGCACTTGTGTTAGTGTTGAAAAACCACTTTTTGCACTTGTGTTGGTGCAGGAAACCACTTTTGCACTTGTATTAGTGTGGAAAAAACAATTTTTGCACTTGTGATAGTGTTGAAAAACCACTTTTCGCACTTGTTAGTGTTGAAAAACCACTTTTCACACTTGTGTTGGTGCAGGAAACCACTTTTGCACTTGTATTAGTGTGGAAAAAAACAGTTTTTGCACTTGTGATAGTGTTGAAAAACCACTTTTCGCACTTGTGTTAGTGTTGAAAAACCACTTTTTGCACTTGTGTTGGTGCAGGAAACCACTTTTGCACTTGTATTAGTGTGGAAAAAACACTTTTTGCACTTGTGATAGTGTTGAAAAACCACTTTTCGCACTTGTATTAGTGTGGAAAAAACACTTTTTGCACTTGTGATAGTGTTGAAAAACCACTTTTCGCACTTGTGTTAGTGTTTAAAACCACTTTTCGCACTTGTGTTGGTGCACGAAACCACTTTTGCACTTGTATTAGTGTGGAAAAAACACTTTTTGCACTTGTGATAGTGTTGAAAAACCACTTTTCGCACTTGTGTTAGTGTTGAAAAACCACTTTTCGCACTTGTGTTGGTGCAGGAAACCACTTTTGCACTTGTATTAGTGTGGAAAAACCACTTTTCGCACTTGTGTTAGTGTTGAAAAACCACTTTTCGCACTTCTGTTGGTGCAGGAAACCAGTTTTGCACTTGTATTAGTGTGGAAAAACCACTTTTCGCACTTGTGTTAGTGTTGAAAAACCACTTTTCGCACTTGTGTTGGTGCAGGAAACCACTTTTGCACTTGTATTAGTGTGGAAAAAACACTTTTTGCACTTGTGTTAGTGTTGAAAAACCACTTTTCGCACTTGTGTTGGTGCAGGCAACCACTTTTGCACTTGCATTAGTGTGGAAAAACCACTTTTCGCACTTGTGTTAGTGTTGAAAAACACTTTTCGCACTTGTGTTAGTGTTGAAAAACCACTTTTCGCACTTGTGTTGGTGCAGGAAACCACTTTTGCACTTGTATTAGTGTGGAAAAAACACTTTTTGCACTTGTGATAGTGTTGAAACACCACTTTTCGCACTTGTGTTAGTGTTGAAAAACCACTTTTCGCACTTGTGTTGGTGCAGGAAACCACTTTTGCACTTGTATTAGTGTGGAAAAACACTTTTTGCACTTGTGATAGTGTTGAAAAACCACTTTTTGCACTTGTGTTAGTGTTGAAAAACCACTTTTCGCACTTGTGTTGGTGCAGGAAACCACTTTTGCACTTGTATTAGTGTGGAAAAACCACTTTTCGCACTTGTGTTAGTGTTGAAAAACCACTTTTCGCACTTGTGTTAGTGTTGAAAAACCACTTTCCGCACTTGTGTTGGTGCAGGAAACCACTTTTGCAATTGTATTAGTGTGGAAAAAACACTTTTTGCACTTGTGATAGTGTTGAAAAAACACTTTTTGCACTTGTGTTAGTGTTGAAAAACCACTTTTCGCACTTGTGTTGGTGCAGGAAACCACTTTTGCACTTGTATTAGTGTGCAAAAACCACTTTTCGCACTTGTGTTAGTGTTGAAAAACCACTTTTCGCACTGGTGTTGGTGAAGGAAACCACTTTTCGCACTTGTGTTAGTGTTGAAAAACCACTTTTCGTACTTGTGTTAGTGTTGTAAACCCACTTTTCGCACTTGTGTTAGTGTTGAAAATCAACTTTTCGCACTTGTGTTAGTGTTGTAAACCCACTTTTCGCACTTGTGTTAGTGTTGAAAATCCACTTTTCCCACTTGTGTTGGTGCAGGAAAACCACTTTTGCACTTGTATTAGTGTGGAAAAACCACTTTTCGCACTTGTGTTAGTGTTGAAAAACCACTTTTCGCATTTGTGTTGGTGCAGGAAACCACTTTTGCACTTGTATTAGTGTGGAAAAAACACTTTTTGCACTTGTGATAGTGTTGAAAAACCACTTTTCGCACGTGTGTTAGTGTTGAAAAACCACTTTTCGCACTTGTGTTGGTGCAGGAAACCACTTTTGCACTTGTATTAGTGTGGAAAAACCACTTTTCGCACTTGTGTTAGTGTTGAAAAACCACTTTTCGCACTTGCGTTGTGTTGAAAAACCACTTTTCGCACTTGTGTTAGTGTTGAAAAACCACTTTTCGCACTTGTGTTGGTGCAGCAAACCACTTTTGCACTTGTATTAGTGTGGAAAAAACACTTTTCGCACTTGTGTTAGTGTTGAAAAACCACTTTTTGCACTTGTGTTAGTGTTGAAAAACCACTTTTCACACTTGTGTTAGTGTTGAAAAACCACTTTTCGCACTTGTGTTGGTGCAGGGCACCACTTTTGCACTTGTATTAGTGTGGAAAAAAACAGTTTTTGCACTTGTGATAGTGTTGAAAAACCACTTTTCGCACTTGTGTTAGTGTTGAAAAACCACTTTTTGCACTTGTGTTGGTGCAGGAAACCACTTTTGCACTTGTATTAGTGTGGAAAAAACACTTTTTGCACTTGTGATAGTGTTGAAAAACCACTTTTCGCACTTGTTAGTGTTGAAAAACCACTTTTCGCACTTGTGTTGGTGCAGGAAACCACTTTTGCACTTGTATTAATGTGGAAAAAACACTTTTTGCACTTGTGATAGTGTTGAAAAACCACTTTTCGCACTTGTGTTAGTGTTGAAAAACCACTTTTCGCACTTGTGTTGGTGCAGGAAACCACTTTTGCACTTGTATCAGTGTGGGAAAACCACTTTTCGCACTTGTGTTAGTGTTGAAAAACCACTTTTCGCACTTGTGTTAGTGAAGGAAACCACTTTTGCACTTGTATTAGTGTGGAAAAAACACTTTTTGCACTTGTGATAGTGTTGAAAAACCACTTTTCGCACTTGTGTTAGTGTTTAAAACCACTTTTCGCACTTGTGTTGGTGCACGAAACCACTTTTGCACTTGTATTAGTGTGGAAAAACCACTTTTCGCACTTGTGTTAGTGTTGAAAAACCACTTTTCGCACTTCTGTTGGTGCAGGAAACCAGTTTTGCACTTGTATTAGTGTGGAAAAACCACTTTTGGCACTTGTGTTACTGTTGAAAAACCACTTTTCGCACTTCTGTTGGTGCAGGAAACCACTTTTGCACTTGTATTAGTGTGGAAAAAACACTTTTTGCACTTGTGTTAGTGTTGAAAAACCACTTTTCGCACTTGTGTTGGTGCAGGAAACCACTTTTGCACTTGTATTAGTGTGGAAAAACCACTTTTCGCACTTGTGTTAGTGTTGAAAAACCACTTTTTGCACTTGTGTTAGTGTTGAAAAGCCACTTTCCGCACTTGTGTTGGTGCAGGAAACCACTTTTGCAATTGTATTAGTGTGGAAAAAACACTTTTTGCACTTGTGATAGTGTTGAAAAAACACTTTTTGCACTTGTGTTAGTGTTGAAAAACCACTTTTCGCACTTGTGTTGGTGCAGGAAACCACTTTTGCACTTGTATTAGTGTGGAAATAACACTTTTTGCACTTGTGATAGTGTTGAAAAAACACTTTTTGCACTTGTATTAGTGTTGAAAAACCACTTTTCCCACTTGTGTTGGTGCAGGAAAACCACTTTTGCACTTGTATTAGTGTGGAAAAAACACTTTTTGCACTTGTGATAGTGTTGAAAAACCACTTTTCGCACGTGTGTTAGTGTTGAAAAACCACTTTTCGCACTTGTGTTGGTGCAGGAAACCACTTTTGCACTTGTATTAGTGTGGAAAAACCACTTTTCGCACTTGTGTTAGTGTTGAAAAACCACTTTTCGCACTTGCGTTGTGTTGAAAAACCACTTTTCGCACTTGTGTTAGTGTTGAAAAACAACTTTTCGCACTAGTGTTGGTGCAGCAAACCACTTTTGCACTTGTATTAGTGTGGAAAAAACACTTTTCGCACTTGTGTTAGTGTTGAAAAACCACTTTTCGCACTTGTGTTAGTGTTGAAAAACCACTTTTCGCACTTGTGTTAGTGTTGAAAAACCACTTTTCGCACTTGTGTTGGTGCAGGGCACCACTTTTGCACTTGTATTAGTGTGGAAAAAAACACTTTTTGCACTTGTGATAGTGTTGAAAAACCACTTTTCGCACTTGTGTTAGTGTTGAAAAACCACTTTTTGCACTTGTGTTGGTGCAGGAAACCACTTTTGCACTTGTATTAGTGTGGAAAAAACAATTTTTGCACTTGTGATAGTGTTGAAAAACCACTTTTCGCACTTGTTAGTGTTGAAAAACCACTTTTCACACTTGTGTTGGTGCAGGAAACCACTTTTGCACTTGTATTAATGTGGAAAAAACACTTTTTGCACTTGTGATAGTGTTGAAAAACCACTTTTCGCACTTGTGTTGGTGTTGAAAAACCACTTTTCGCACTTGTGTTGGTGCAGTAAACCACTTTTGCACTTGTATCAGTGTGGGAAAACCACTTTTCGCACTTGTGTTAGTGTTGAAAAACCACTTTTCGCACTTGTGTTAGTATTGAAAAACCACTTTTCGCACTTGTGTTAGTGAAGGAAACCACTTTTCGCACTTGTGTTAGTGTTGAAAACCCACTATTCGCACTTGTGTTAGTGTTGAAAATCCACTTTTCGCACTTGTGTTGGTGCAGGAAACCACTTTTGCACTTGTATTAGTGTGGAAAAAACACTTTTTGCACTTGTGATAGTGTTGAAAAACCACTTTTCGCACTTGTGTTAGTGTTTAAAACCACTTTTCGCACTTGTGTTGGTGCACGAAACCACTTTTGCACTTGTATTAGTGTGGAAAAAATACTTTTTGCACTTGTGATAGTGTTGAAAAACCACTTTTCGCACTTGTGTTAGTGTTGAAAAACCACTTTTCGCACTTGTGTTGGTGCAGGAAACCACTTTTGCACTTGTATTAGTGTGGAAAAACCACTTTTCGCACTTGTGTTAGTGTTGAAAAACCACTTTTCGCACTTCTGTTGGTGCAGGAAACCAGTTTTGCACTTGTATTAGTGTGGAAAAACCACTTTTCGCACTTGTGTTAGTGTTGAAAAACCACTTTTCGCACTTGTGTTGGTGCAGGAAACCACTTTTGCACTTGTATTAGTGTGGAAAAAACACTTTTTGCACTTGTGTTAGTGTTGAAAAACCACTTTTCGCACTTGTGTTGGTGCAGGCAACCACTTTTGCACTTGCATTAGTGTGGAAAAACCACTTTTCGCACTTGTGTTAGTGTTGAAAAACACTTTTCGCACTTGTGTTGGTGCAGGAAACCACTTTTGCACTTGTATTAGTGTGGAAAAAATACTTTTTGCACTTGTGATAGTGTTGAAACACCACTTTTCGCACTTGTGTTAGTGTTGAAAAACCACTTTTCGCACTTGTGTTGGTGCAGGAAACCACTTTTGCACTTGTATTAGTGTGGAAAAACACTTTTTGCACTTGTGATAGTGTTGAAAAACCACTTTTCGCACTTGTGTTAGTGTTGAAAAACCACTTTTCGCACTTGTGTTGGTGCAGGAAACCACTTTTGCACTTGTATTAGTGTGGAAAAACCACTTTTCACACTTGTGTTAGTGTTGAAAAACCACTTTTCGCACTTGTGTTAGTGTTGAAAAACCACTTTCCGCACTTGTGTTGGTGCAGGAAACCACTTTTGCAATTGTATTAGTGTGGAAAAAACACTTTTTGCACTTGTGATAGTGTTGAAAAAACACTTTTTGCACTTGTGTTAGTGTTGAAAAACCACTTTTCGCACTTGTGTTGGTGCAGGAAACCACTTTTGCACTTGTATTAGTGTGGAAAAACCACTTTTCGCACTTGTGTTAGTGTTGAAAAACCACTTTTCGCACTGGTGTTGGTGAAGGAAACCACTTTTCGCACTTGTGTTAGTGTTGAAAAACCACTTTTCGTACTTGTGTTAGTGTTGTAAACCCACTTTTCGCACTTGTGTTAGTGTTGAAAATCAACTTTTCGCACTTGTGTTAGTGTTGTAAACCCACTTTTCGCACTTGTGTTAGTGTTGAAAATCCACTTTTCCCACTTGTGTTGGTGCAGGAAAACCACTTTTGCACTTGTATTAGTGTGGAAAAACCACTTTTCGCACTTGTGTTAGTGTTGAAAAACCACTTTTCGCACTTGTGTTAGTGTTGAAAACCCACTTTTCGCACTTGTGTTGGTGCAGGAAACCACTTTTGCACTTGTATTAGTGTGGAAAAAACACTTTTCACACTTGTGTTAGTGTTGAAAAACCACTTTTCGCACTTGTGTTAGTGTTGAAAAACCACTTTTCGCATTTGTGTTGGTGCAGGAAACCACTTTTGCACTTGTATTAGTGTGGAAAAAACACTTTTTGCACTTGTGATAGTGTTGAAAAACCACTTTTCGCACGTGTGTTAGTGTTGAAAAACCACTTTTCGCACTTGTGTTGGTGCAGGAAACCACTTTTGCACTTGTATTAGTGTGGAAAAACCACTTTTCGCACTTGTGTTAGTGTTGAAAAACCACTTTTCGCACTTGCGTTGTGTTGAAAAACCACTTTTCGCACTTGTGTTAGTGTTGAAAAAGCACTTTTCGCACTTGTGTTGGTGCAGCAAACCACTTTTGCACTTGTATTAGTGTGGAAAAAACACTTTTCGCACTTGTGTTAGTGTTGAAAAACCACTTTTCGCACTTGTGTTAGTGTTGAAAAACCACTTTTCGCACTTCTGTTGGTGCAGGAAACCAGTTTTGCACTTGTATTAGTGTGGAAAAACCACTTTTGGCACTTGTGTTACTGTTGAAAAACCACTTTTCGCACTTCTGTTGGTGCAGGAAACCACTTTTGCACTTGTATTAGTGTGGAAAAAACACTTTTTGCACTTGTGTTAGTGTTGAAAAACCACTTTTCGCACTTGTGTTAGTGTTGAAAAACCACTTTTCGCACTTGTGTTGGTGCAGGAAACCACTTTTGCACTTGTATTAGTGTGGAAAAACCACTTTTCGCACTTGTGTTAGTGTTGAAAAACCACTTTTTGCACTTGTGTTAGTGTTGAAAAGCCACTTTCCGCACTTGTGTTGGTGCAGGAAACCACTTTTGCAATTGTATTAGTGTGGAAAAAACACTTTTTGCACTTGTGATAGTGTTGAAAAAACACTTTTTGCACTTGTGTTTGTGTTGAAAAACCACTTTTCGCACTTGTGTTGGTGCAGGAAACCACTTTTGCACTTGTATTAGTGTGGAAATAACACTTTTTGCACTTGTGATAGTGTTGAAAAAACACTTTTTGCACTTGTATTAGTGTTGAAAAACCACTTTTCCCACTTGTGTTGGTGCAGGAAAACCACTTTTGCACTTGTATTAGTGTGGAAAAAACACTTTTTGCACTTGTGATAGTGTTGAAAAACCACTTTTCGCACGTGTGTTAGTGTTGAAAAACCACTTTTCGCACTTGTGTTGGTGCAGGAAACCACTTTTGCACTTGTATTAGTGTGGAAAAACCACTTTTCGCACTTGTGTTAGTGTTGAAAAACCACTTTTCGCACTTGCGTTGTGTTGAAAAACCACTTTTCGCACTTGTGTTAGTGTTGAAAAACAACTTTTCGCACTAGTGTTGGTGCAGCAAACCACTTTTGCACTTGTATTAGTGTGGAAAAAACACTTTTCGCACTTGTGTTAGTGTTGAAAAACCACTTTTCGCACTTGTGTTAGTGTTGAAAAACCACTTTTCGCACTTGTGTTAGTGTTGAAAAACCACTTTTCGCACTTGTGTTGGTGCAGGGCACCACTTTTGCACTTGTATTAGTGTGGAAAAAAACACTTTTTGCACTTGTGATAGTGTTGAAAAACCACTTTTCGCACTTGTGTTAGTGTTGAAAAACCACTTTTTGCACTTGTGTTGGTGCAGGAAACCACTTTTGCACTTGTATTAGTGTGGAAAAAACAATTTTTGCACTTGTGATAGTGTTGAAAAACCACTTTTCGCACTTGTTAGTGTTGAAAAACCACTTTTCACACTTGTGTTGGTGCAGGAAACCACTTTTGCACTTGTATTAGTGTGGAAAAAAACAGTTTTTGCACTTGTGATAGTGTTGAAAAACCACTTTTCGCACTTGTGTTAGTGTTGAAAAACCACTTTTTGCACTTGTGTTGGTGCAGGAAACCACTTTTGCACTTGTATTAGTGTGGAAAAAACACTTTTTGCACTTGTGATAGTGTTGAAAAACCACTTTTCGCACTTGTATTAGTGTGGAAAAAACACTTTTTGCACTTGTGATAGTGTTGAAAAACCACTTTTCGCACTTGTGTTAGTGTTTAAAACCACTTTTCGCACTTGTGTTGGTGCACGAAACCACTTTTGCACTTGTATTAGTGTGGAAAAAACACTTTTTGCACTTGTGATAGTGTTGAAAAACCACTTTTCGCACTTGTGTTAGTGTTGAAAAACCACTTTTCGCACTTGTGTTGGTGCAGGAAACCACTTTTGCACTTGTATTAGTGTGGAAAAACCACTTTTCGCACTTGTGTTAGTGTTGAAAAACCACTTTTCGCACTTCTGTTGGTGCAGGAAACCAGTTTTGCACTTGTATTAGTGTGGAAAAACCACTTTTCGCACTTGTGTTAGTGTTGAAAAACCACTTTTCGCACTTGTGTTGGTGCAGGAAACCACTTTTGCACTTGTATTAGTGTGGAAAAAACACTTTTTGCACTTGTGTTAGTGTTGAAAAACCACTTTTCGCACTTGTGTTGGTGCAGGCAACCACTTTTGCACTTGCATTAGTGTGGAAAAACCACTTTTCGCACTTGTGTTAGTGTTGAAAAACACTTTTCGCACTTGTGTTAGTGTTGAAAAACCACTTTTCGCACTTGTGTTGGTGCAGGAAACCACTTTTGCACTTGTATTAGTGTGGAAAAAACACTTTTTGCACTTGTGATAGTGTTGAAACACCACTTTTCGCACTTGTGTTAGTGTTGAAAAACCACTTTTCGCACTTGTGTTGGTGCAGGAAACCACTTTTGCACTTGTATTAGTGTGGAAAAACACTTTTTGCACTTGTGATAGTGTTGAAAAACCACTTTTCGCACTTGTGTTAGTGTTGAAAAACCACTTTTCGCACTTGTGTTGGTGCAGGAAACCACTTTTGCACTTGTATTAGTGTGGAAAAACCACTTTTCGCACTTGTGTTAGTGTTGAAAAACCACTTTTCGCACTTGTGTTAGTGTTGAAAAACCACTTTCCGCACTTGTGTTGGTGCAGGAAACCACTTTTGCAATTGTATTAGTGTGGAAAAAACACTTTTTGCACTTGTGATAGTGTTGAAAAAACACTTTTTGCACTTGTGTTAGTGTTGAAAAACCACTTTTCGCACTTGTGTTGGTGCAGGAAACCACTTTTGCACTTGTATTAGTGTGCAAAAACCACTTTTCGCACTTGTGTTAGTGTTGAAAAACCACTTTTCGCACTGGTGTTGGTGAAGGAAACCACTTTTCGCACTTGTGTTAGTGTTGAAAAACCACTTTTCGTACTTGTGTTAGTGTTGTAAACCCACTTTTCGCACTTGTGTTAGTGTTGAAAATCAACTTTTCGCACTTGTGTTAGTGTTGTAAACCCACTTTTCGCACTTGTGTTAGTGTTGAAAATCCACTTTTCCCACTTGTGTTGGTGCAGGAAAACCACTTTTGCACTTGTATTAGTGTGGAAAAACCACTTTTCGCACTTGTGTTAGTGTTGAAAAACCACTTTTCGCATTTGTGTTGGTGCAGGAAACCACTTTTGCACTTGTATTAGTGTGGAAAAAACACTTTTTGCACTTGTGATAGTGTTGAAAAACCACTTTTCGCACGTGTGTTAGTGTTGAAAAACCACTTTTCGCACTTGTGTTGGTGCAGGAAACCACTTTTGCACTTGTATTAGTGTGGAAAAACCACTTTTCGCACTTGTGTTAGTGTTGAAAAACCACTTTTCGCACTTGCGTTGTGTTGAAAAACCACTTTTCGCACTTGTGTTAGTGTTGAAAAACCACTTTTCGCACTTGTGTTGGTGCAGCAAACCACTTTTGCACTTGTATTAGTGTGGAAAAAACACTTTTCGCACTTGTGTTAGTGTTGAAAAACCACTTTTTGCACTTGTGTTAGTGTTGAAAAACCACTTTTCGCACTTGTGTTAGTGTTGAAAAACCACTTTTCGCACTTGTGTTGGTGCAGGGCACCACTTTTGCACTTGTATTAGTGTGGAAAAAAACAGTTTTTGCACTTGTGATAGTGTTGAAAAACCACTTTTCGCACTTGTGTTAGTGTTGAAAAACCACTTTTTGCACTTGTGTTGGTGCAGGAAACCACTTTTGCACTTGTATTAGTGTGGAAAAAACACTTTTTGCACTTGTGATAGTGTTGAAAAACCACTTTTCGCACTTGTTAGTGTTGAAAAACCACTTTTCGCACTTGTGTTGGTGCAGGAAACCACTTTTGCACTTGTATTAATGTGGAAAAAACACTTTTTGCACTTGTGATAGTGTTGAAAAACCACTTTTCGCACTTGTGTTAGTGTTGAAAAACCACTTTTCGCACTTGTGTTGGTGCAGGAAACCACTTTTGCACTTGTATCAGTGTGGGAAAACCACTTTTCGCACTTGTGTTAGTGTTGAAAAACCACTTTTCGCACTTGTGTTAGTGAAGGAAACCACTTTTGCACTTGTATTAGTGTGGAAAAAACACTTTTTGCACTTGTGATAGTGTTGAAAAACCACTTTTCGCACTTGTGTTAGTGTTTAAAACCACTTTTCGCACTTGTGTTGGTGCACGAAACCACTTTTGCACTTGTATTAGTGTGGAAAAACCACTTTTCGCACTTGTGTTAGTGTTGAAAAACCACTTTTCGCACTTCTGTTGGTGCAGGAAACCAGTTTTGCACTTGTATTAGTGTGGAAAAACCACTTTTGGCACTTGTGTTACTGTTGAAAAACCACTTTTCGCACTTCTGTTGGTGCAGGAAACCACTTTTGCACTTGTATTAGTGTGGAAAAAACACTTTTTGCACTTGTGTTAGTGTTGAAAAACCACTTTTCGCACTTGTGTTAGTGTTGAAAAACCACTTTTCGCACTTGTGTTGGTGCAGGAAACCACTTTTGCACTTGTATTAGTGTGGAAAAACCACTTTTGCACTTGTATTAGTGTGGAAAAACCACTTTTCGCACTTGTGTTAGTGTTGAAAAACCACTTTTTGCACTTGTGTTAGTGTTGAAAAGCCACTTTCCGCACTTGTGTTGGTGCAGGAAACCACTTTTGCAATTGTATTAGTGTGGAAAAAACACTTTTTGCACTTGTGATAGTGTTGAAAAAACACTTTTTGCACTTGTGTTAGTGTTGAAAAACCACTTTTCGCACTTGTGTTGGTGCAGGAAACCACTTTTGCACTTGTATTAGTGTGGAAATAACACTTTTTGCACTTGTGATAGTGTTGAAAAAACACTTTTTGCACTTGTATTAGTGTTGAAAAACCACTTTTCCCACTTGTGTTGGTGCAGGAAAACCACTTTTGCACTTGTATTAGTGTGGAAAAAACACTTTTTGCACTTGTGATAGTGTTGAAAAACCACTTTTCGCACGTGTGTTAGTGTTGAAAAACCACTTTTCGCACTTGTGTTGGTGCAGGAAACCACTTTTGCACTTGTATTAGTGTGGAAAAACCACTTTTCGCACTTGTGTTAGTGTTGAAAAACCACTTTTCGCACTTGCGTTGTGTTGAAAAACCACTTTTCGCACTTGTGTTAGTGTTGAAAAACAACTTTTCGCACTAGTGTTGGTGCAGCAAACCACTTTTGCACTTGTATTAGTGTGGAAAAAACACTTTTCGCACTTGTGTTAGTGTTGAAAAACCACTTTTCGCACTTGTGTTAGTGTTGAAAAACCACTTTTCGCACTTGTGTTAGTGTTGAAAAACCACTTTTCGCACTTGTGTTGGTGCAGGGCACCACTTTTGCACTTGTATTAGTGTGGAAAAAAACACTTTTTGCACTTGTGATAGTGTTGAAAAACCACTTTTCGCACTTGTGTTAGTGTTGAAAAACCACTTTTTGCACTTGTGTTGGTGCAGGAAACCACTTTTGCACTTGTATTAGTGTGGAAAAAACAATTTTTGCACTTGTGATAGTGTTGAAAAACCACTTTTCGCACTTGTTAGTGTTGAAAAACCACTTTTCACACTTGTGTTGGTGCAGGAAACCACTTTTGCACTTGTATTAGTGTGGAAATAACACTTTTTGCACTTGTGATAGTGTTGAAAAAACACTTTTTGCACTTGTATTAGTGTTGAAAAACCACTTTTCCCACTTGTGTTGGTGCAGGAAAACCACTTTTGCACTTGTATTAGTGTGGAAAAAACACTTTTTGCACTTGTGATAGTGTTGAAAAACCACTTTTCGCACGTGTGTTAGTGTTGAAAAACCACTTTTCGCACTTGTGTTGGTGCAGGAAACCACTTTTGCACTTGTATTAGTGTGGAAAAACCACTTTTCGCACTTGTGTTAGTGTTGAAAAACCACTTTTCGCACTTGCGTTGTGTTGAAAAACCACTTTTCGCACTTGTGTTAGTGTTGAAAAACAACTTTTCGCACTAGTGTTGGTGCAGCAAACCACTTTTGCACTTGTATTAGTGTGGAAAAAACACTTTTCGCACTTGTGTTAGTGTTGAAAAACCACTTTTCGCACTTGTGTTAGTGTTGAAAAACCACTTTTCGCACTTGTGTTAGTGTTGAAAAACCACTTTTCGCACTTGTGTTGGTGCAGGGCACCACTTTTGCACTTGTATTAGTGTGGAAAAAAACACTTTTTGCACTTGTGATAGTGTTGAAAAACCACTTTTCGCACTTGTGTTAGTGTTGAAAAACCACTTTTTGCACTTGTGTTGGTGCAGGAAACCACTTTTGCACTTGTATTAGTGTGGAAAAAACAATTTTTGCACTTGTGATAGTGTTGAAAAACCACTTTTCGCACTTGTTAGTGTTGAAAAACCACTTTTCACACTTGTGTTGGTGCAGGAAACCACTTTTGCACTTGTATTAATGTGGAAAAAACACTTTTTGCACTTGTGATAGTGTTGAAAAACCACTTTTCGCACTTGTGTTGGTGTTGAAAAACCACTTTTCGCACTTGTGTTGGTGCAGTAAACCACTTTTGCACTTGTATCAGTGTGGGAAAACCACTTTTCGCACTTGTGTTAGTGTTGAAAAACCACTTTTCGCACTTGTGTTAGTATTGAAAAACCACTTTTCGCACTTGTGTTAGTGAAGGAAACCACTTTTCGCACTTGTGTTAGTGTTGAAAACCCACTATTCGCACTTGTGTTAGTGTTGAAAATCCACTTTTCGCACTTGTGTTGGTGCAGGAAACCACTTTTGCACTTGTATTAGTGTGGAAAAAACACTTTTTGCACTTGTGATAGTGTTGAAAAACCACTTTTCGCACTTGTGTTAGTGTTTAAAACCACTTTTCGCACTTGTGTTGGTGCACGAAACCACTTTTGCACTTGTATTAGTGTGGAAAAAATACTTTTTGCACTTGTGATAGTGTTGAAAAACCACTTTTCGCACTTGTGTTAGTGTTGAAAAACCACTTTTCGCACTTGTGTTGGTGCAGGAAACCACTTTTGCACTTGTATTAGTGTGGAAAAACCACTTTTCGCACTTGTGTTAGTGTTGAAAAACCACTTTTCGCACTTCTGTTGGTGCAGGAAACCAGTTTTGCACTTGTATTAGTGTGGAAAAACCACTTTTCGCACTTGTGTTAGTGTTGAAAAACCACTTTTCGCACTTGTGTTGGTGCAGGAAACCACTTTTGCACTTGTATTAGTGTGGAAAAAACACTTTTTGCACTTGTGTTAGTGTTGAAAAACCACTTTTCGCACTTGTGTTGGTGCAGGCAACCACTTTTGCACTTGCATTAGTGTGGAAAAACCACTTTTCGCACTTGTGTTAGTGTTGAAAAACACTTTTCGCACTTGTGTTGGTGCAGGAAACCACTTTTGCACTTGTATTAGTGTGGAAAAAATACTTTTTGCACTTGTGATAGTGTTGAAACACCACTTTTCGCACTTGTGTTAGTGTTGAAAAACCACTTTTCGCACTTGTGTTGGTGCAGGAAACCACTTTTGCACTTGTATTAGTGTGGAAAAACACTTTTTGCACTTGTGATAGTGTTGAAAAACCACTTTTCGCACTTGTGTTAGTATTGAAAAACCACTTTTCGCACTTGTGTTGGTGCAGGAAACCACTTTTGCACTTGTATTAGTGTGGAAAAACCACTTTTCACACTTGTGTTAGTGTTGAAAAACCACTTTTCGCACTTGTGTTAGTGTTGAAAAACCACTTTCCGCACTTGTGTTGGTGCAGGAAACCACTTTTGCAATTGTATTAGTGTGGAAAAAACACTTTTTGCACTTGTGATAGTGTTGAAAAAACACTTTTTGCACTTGTGTTAGTGTTGAAAAACCACTTTTCGCACTTGTGTTGGTGCAGGAAACCACTTTTGCACTTGTATTAGTGTGGAAAAACCACTTTTCGCACTTGTGTTAGTGTTGAAAAACCACTTTTCGCACTGGTGTTGGTGAAGGAAACCACTTTTCGCACTTGTGTTAGTGTTGAAAAACCACTTTTCGTACTTGTGTTAGTGTTGTAAACCCACTTTTCGCACTTGTGTTAGTGTTGAAAATCAACTTTTCGCACTTGTGTTAGTGTTGTAAACCCACTTTTCGCACTTGTGTTAGTGTTGAAAATCCACTTTTCCCACTTGTGTTGGTGCAGGAAAACCACTTTTGCACTTGTATTAGTGTGGAAAAACCACTTTTCGCACTTGTGTTAGTGTTGAAAAACCACTTTTCGCACTTGTGTTAGTGTTGAAAACCCACTTTTCGCACTTGTGTTGGTGCAGGAAACCACTTTTGCACTTGTATTAGTGTGGAAAAAACACTTTTCACACTTGTGTTAGTGTTGAAAAACCACTTTTCGCACTTGTGTTAGTGTTGAAAAACCACTTTTCGCATTTGTGTTGGTGCAGGAAACCACTTTTGCACTTGTATTAGTGTGGAAAAAACACTTTTTGCACTTGTGATAGTGTTGAAAAACCACTTTTCGCACGTGTGTTAGTGTTGAAAAACCACTTTTCGCACTTGTGTTGGTGCAGGAAACCACTTTTGCACTTGTATTAGTGTGGAAAAACCACTTTTCGCACTTGTGTTAGTGTTGAAAAACCACTTTTCGCACTTGCGTTGTGTTGAAAAACCACTTTTCGCACTTGTGTTAGTGTTGAAAAAGCACTTTTCGCACTTGTGTTGGTGCAGCAAACCACTTTTGCACTTGTATTAGTGTGGAAAAAACACTTTTCGCACTTGTGTTAGTGTTGAAAAACCACTTTTCGCACTTGTGTTAGTGTTGAAAAACCACTTTTCGCACTTCTGTTGGTGCAGGAAACCAGTTTTGCACTTGTATTAGTGTGGAAAAACCACTTTTGGCACTTGTGTTACTGTTGAAAAACCACTTTTCGCACTTCTGTTGGTGCAGGAAACCACTTTTGCACTTGTATTAGTGTGGAAAAAACACTTTTTGCACTTGTGTTAGTGTTGAAAAACCACTTTTCGCACTTGTGTTAGTGTTGAAAAACCACTTTTCGCACTTGTGTTGGTGCAGGAAACCACTTTTGCACTTGTATTAGTGTGGAAAAACCACTTTTCGCACTTGTGTTAGTGTTGAAAAACCACTTTTTGCACTTGTGTTAGTGTTGAAAAGCCACTTTCCGCACTTGTGTTGGTGCAGGAAACCACTTTTGCAATTGTATTAGTGTGGAAAAAACACTTTTTGCACTTGTGATAGTGTTGAAAAAACACTTTTTGCACTTGTGTTTGTGTTGAAAAACCACTTTTCGCACTTGTGTTGGTGCAGGAAACCACTTTTGCACTTGTATTAGTGTGGAAATAACACTTTTTGCACTTGTGATAGTGTTGAAAAAACACTTTTTGCACTTGTATTAGTGTTGAAAAACCACTTTTTCCACTTGTGTTGGTGCAGGAAAACCACTTTTGCACTTGTATTAGTGTGGAAAAAACACTTTTTGCACTTGTGATAGTGTTGAAAAACCACTTTTCGCACGTGTGTTAGTGTTGAAAAACCACTTTTCGCACTTGTGTTGGTGCAGGAAACCACTTTTGCACTTGTATTAGTGTGGAAAAACCACTTTTCGCACTTGTGTTAGTGTTGAAAAACCACTTTTCGCACTTGCGTTGTGTTGAAAAACCACTTTTCGCACTTGTGTTAGTGTTGAAAAACAACTTTTCGCACTAGTGTTGGTGCAGCAAACCACTTTTGCACTTGTATTAGTGTGGAAAAAACACTTTTCGCACTTGTGTTAGTGTTGAAAAACCACTTTTCGCACTTGTGTTAGTGTTGAAAAACCACTTTTCGCACTTGTGTTAGTGTTGAAAAACCACTTTTCGCACTTGTGTTGGTGCAGGGCACCACTTTTGCACTTGTATTAGTGTGGAAAAAAACACTTTTTGCACTTGTGATAGTGTTGAAAAACCACTTTTCGCACTTGTGTTAGTGTTGAAAAACCACTTTTTGCACTTGTGTTGGTGCAGGAAACCACTTTTGCACTTGTATTAGTGTGGAAAAAACAATTTTTGCACTTGTGATAGTGTTGAAAAACCACTTTTCGCACTTGTTAGTGTTGAAAAACCACTTTTCACACTTGTGTTGGTGCAGGAAACCACTTTTGCACTTGTATTAGTGTGGAAAAAAACAGTTTTTGCACTTGTGATAGTGTTGAAAAACCACTTTTCGCACTTGTGTTAGTGTTGAAAAACCACTTTTTGCACTTGTGTTGGTGCAGGAAACCACTTTTGCACTTGTATTAGTGTGGAAAAAACACTTTTTGCACTTGTGATAGTGTTGAAAAACCACTTTTCGCACTTGTATTAGTGTGGAAAAAACACTTTTTGCACTTGTGATAGTGTTGAAAAACCACTTTTCGCACTTGTGTTAGTGTTTAAAACCACTTTTCGCACTTGTGTTGGTGCACGAAACCACTTTTGCACTTGTATTAGTGTGGAAAAAACACTTTTTGCACTTGTGATAGTGTTGAAAAACCACTTTTCGCACTTGTGTTAGTGTTGAAAAACCACTTTTCGCACTTGTGTTGGTGCAGGAAACCACTTTTGCACTTGTATTAGTGTGGAAAAACCACTTTTCGCACTTGTGTTAGTGTTGAAAAACCACTTTTCGCACTTCTGTTGGTGCAGGAAACCAGTTTTGCACTTGTATTAGTGTGGAAAAACCACTTTTCGCACTTGTGTTAGTGTTGAAAAACCACTTTTCGCACTTGTGTTGGTGCAGGAAACCACTTTTGCACTTGTATTAGTGTGGAAAAAACACTTTTTGCACTTGTGTTAGTGTTGAAAAACCACTTTTCGCACTTGTGTTGGTGCAGGCAACCACTTTTGCACTTGCATTAGTGTGGAAAAACCACTTTTCGCACTTGTGTTAGTGTTGAAAAACACTTTTCGCACTTGTGTTAGTGTTGAAAAACCACTTTTCGCACTTGTGTTGGTGCAGGAAACCACTTTTGCACTTGTATTAGTGTGGAAAAAACACTTTTTGCACTTGTGATAGTGTTGAAACACCACTTTTCGCACTTGTGTTAGTGTTGAAAAACCACTTTTCGCACTTGTGTTGGTGCAGGAAACCACTTTTGCACTTGTATTAGTGTGGAAAAACACTTTTTGCACTTGTGATAGTGTTGAAAAACCACTTTTCGCACTTGTGTTAGTGTTGAAAAACCACTTTTCGCACTTGTGTTGGTGCAGGAAACCACTTTTGCACTTGTATTAGTGTGGAAAAACCACTTTTCGCACTTGTGTTAGTGTTGAAAAACCACTTTTCGCACTTGTGTTAGTGTTGAAAAACCACTTTCCGCACTTGTGTTGGTGCAGGAAACCACTTTTGCAATTGTATTAGTGTGGAAAAAACACTTTTTGCACTTGTGATAGTGTTGAAAAAACACTTTTTGCACTTGTGTTAGTGTTGAAAAACCACTTTTCGCACTTGTGTTGGTGCAGGAAACCACTTTTGCACTTGTATTAGTGTGCAAAAACCACTTTTCGCACTTGTGTTAGTGTTGAAAAACCACTTTTCGCACTGGTGTTGGTGAAGGAAACCACTTTTCGCACTTGTGTTAGTGTTGAAAAACCACTTTTCGTACTTGTGTTAGTGTTGTAAACCCACTTTTCGCACTTGTGTTAGTGTTGAAAATCAACTTTTCGCACTTGTGTTAGTGTTGTAAACCCACTTTTCGCACTTGTGTTAGTGTTGAAAATCCACTTTTCCCACTTGTGTTGGTGCAGGAAAACCACTTTTGCACTTGTATTAGTGTGGAAAAACCACTTTTCGCACTTGTGTTAGTGTTGAAAAACCACTTTTCGCATTTGTGTTGGTGCAGGAAACCACTTTTGCACTTGTATTAGTGTGGAAAAAACACTTTTTGCACTTGTGATAGTGTTGAAAAACCACTTTTCGCACGTGTGTTAGTGTTGAAAAACCACTTTTCGCACTTGTGTTGGTGCAGGAAACCACTTTTGCACTTGTATTAGTGTGGAAAAACCACTTTTCGCACTTGTGTTAGTGTTGAAAAACCACTTTTCGCACTTGCGTTGTGTTGAAAAACCACTTTTCGCACTTGTGTTAGTGTTGAAAAACCACTTTTCGCACTTGTGTTGGTGCAGCAAACCACTTTTGCACTTGTATTAGTGTGGAAAAAACACTTTTCGCACTTGTGTTAGTGTTGAAAAACCACTTTTTGCACTTGTGTTAGTGTTGAAAAACCACTTTTCGCACTTGTGTTAGTGTTGAAAAACCACTTTTCGCACTTGTGTTGGTGCAGGGCACCACTTTTGCACTTGTATTAGTGTGGAAAAAAACAGTTTTTGCACTTGTGATAGTGTTGAAAAACCACTTTTCGCACTTGTGTTAGTGTTGAAAAACCACTTTTTGCACTTGTGTTGGTGCAGGAAACCACTTTTGCACTTGTATTAGTGTGGAAAAAACACTTTTTGCACTTGTGATAGTGTTGAAAAACCACTTTTCGCACTTGTTAGTGTTGAAAAACCACTTTTCGCACTTGTGTTGGTGCAGGAAACCACTTTTGCACTTGTATTAATGTGGAAAAAACACTTTTTGCACTTGTGATAGTGTTGAAAAACCACTTTTCGCACTTGTGTTAGTGTTGAAAAACCACTTTTCGCACTTGTGTTGGTGCAGGAAACCACTTTTGCACTTGTATCAGTGTGGGAAAACCACTTTTCGCACTTGTGTTAGTGTTGAAAAACCACTTTTCGCACTTGTGTTAGTGAAGGAAACCACTTTTGCACTTGTATTAGTGTGGAAAAAACACTTTTTGCACTTGTGATAGTGTTGAAAAACCACTTTTCGCACTTGTGTTAGTGTTTAAAACCACTTTTCGCACTTGTGTTGGTGCACGAAACCACTTTTGCACTTGTATTAGTGTGGAAAAACCACTTTTCGCACTTGTGTTAGTGTTGAAAAACCACTTTTCGCACTTCTGTTGGTGCAGGAAACCAGTTTTGCACTTGTATTAGTGTGGAAAAACCACTTTTGGCACTTGTGTTACTGTTGAAAAACCACTTTTCGCACTTCTGTTGGTGCAGGAAACCACTTTTGCACTTGTATTAGTGTGGAAAAAACACTTTTTGCACTTGTGTTAGTGTTGAAAAACCACTTTTCGCACTTGTGTTAGTGTTGAAAAACCACTTTTCGCACTTGTGTTGGTGCAGGAAACCACTTTTGCACTTGTATTAGTGTGGAAAAACCACTTTTCGCACTTGTGTTAGTGTTGAAAAACCACTTTTTGCACTTGTGTTAGTGTTGAAAAGCCACTTTCCGCACTTGTGTTGGTGCAGGAAACCACTTTTGCAATTGTATTAGTGTGGAAAAAACACTTTTTGCACTTGTGATAGTGTTGAAAAAACACTTTTTGCACTTGTGTTAGTGTTGAAAAACCACTTTTCGCACTTGTGTTGGTGCAGGAAACCACTTTTGCACTTGTATTAGTGTGGAAATAACACTTTTTGCACTTGTGATAGTGTTGAAAAAACACTTTTTGCACTTGTATTAGTGTTGAAAAACCACTTTTCCCACTTGTGTTGGTGCAGGAAAACCACTTTTGCACTTGTATTAGTGTGGAAAAAACACTTTTTGCACTTGTGATAGTGTTGAAAAACCACTTTTCGCACGTGTGTTAGTGTTGAAAAACCACTTTTCGCACTTGTGTTGGTGCAGGAAACCACTTTTGCACTTGTATTAGTGTGGAAAAACCACTTTTCGCACTTGTGTTAGTGTTGAAAAACCACTTTTCGCACTTGCGTTGTGTTGAAAAACCACTTTTCGCACTTGTGTTAGTGTTGAAAAACAACTTTTCGCACTAGTGTTGGTGCAGCAAACCACTTTTGCACTTGTATTAGTGTGGAAAAAACACTTTTCGCACTTGTGTTAGTGTTGAAAAACCACTTTTCGCACTTGTGTTAGTGTTGAAAAACCACTTTTCGCACTTGTGTTAGTGTTGAAAAACCACTTTTCGCACTTGTGTTGGTGCAGGGCACCACTTTTGCACTTGTATTAGTGTGGAAAAAAACACTTTTTGCACTTGTGATAGTGTTGAAAAACCACTTTTCGCACTTGTGTTAGTGTTGAAAAACCACTTTTTGCACTTGTGTTGGTGCAGGAAACCACTTTTGCACTTGTATTAGTGTGGAAAAAACAATTTTTGCACTTGTGATAGTGTTGAAAAACCACTTTTCGCACTTGTTAGTGTTGAAAAACCACTTTTCACACTTGTGTTGGTGCAGGAAACCACTTTTGCACTTGTATTAATGTGGAAAAAACACTTTTTGCACTTGTGATAGTGTTGAAAAACCACTTTTCGCACTTGTGTTGGTGTTGAAAAACCACTTTTCGCACTTGTGTTGGTGCAGTAAACCACTTTTGCACTTGTATCAGTGTGGGAAAACCACTTTTCGCACTTGTGTTAGTGTTGAAAAACCACTTTTCGCACTTGTGTTAGTATTGAAAAACCACTTTTCGCACTTGTGTTAGTGAAGGAAACCACTTTTCGCACTTGTGTTAGTGTTGAAAACCCACTATTCGCACTTGTGTTAGTGTTGAAAATCCACTTTTCGCACTTGTGTTGGTGCAGGAAACCACTTTTG
This sequence comes from Myxine glutinosa, assembly GCF_964187855.1. Taxonomy (NCBI): domain Eukaryota; kingdom Metazoa; phylum Chordata; class Myxini; order Myxiniformes; family Myxinidae; genus Myxine; species Myxine glutinosa. Next base: position 8,960 of record NW_027617902.1, on the reverse strand, counting down.
CACTTGTATTAGTGTGGAAAAAACACTTTTTGCACTTGTGATAGTGTTGAAAAACCACTTTTCGCACTTGTGTTAGTGTTTAAAACCACTTTTCGCACTTGTGTTGGTGCACGAAACCACTTTTGCACTTGTATTAGTGTGGAAAAAATACTTTTTGCACTTGTGATAGTGTTGAAAAACCACTTTTCGCACTTGTGTTAGTGTTGAAAAACCACTTTTCGCACTTGTGTTGGTGCAGGAAACCACTTTTGCACTTGTATTAGTGTGGAAAAACCACTTTTCGCACTTGTGTTAGTGTTGAAAAACCACTTTTCGCACTTCTGTTGGTGCAGGAAACCAGTTTTGCACTTGTATTAGTGTGGAAAAACCACTTTTCGCACTTGTGTTAGTGTTGAAAAACCACTTTTCGCACTTGTGTTGGTGCAGGAAACCACTTTTGCACTTGTATTAGTGTGGAAAAAACACTTTTTGCACTTGTGTTAGTGTTGAAAAACCACTTTTCGCACTTGTGTTGGTGCAGGCAACCACTTTTGCACTTGCATTAGTGTGGAAAAACCACTTTTCGCACTTGTGTTAGTGTTGAAAAACACTTTTCGCACTTGTGTTGGTGCAGGAAACCACTTTTGCACTTGTATTAGTGTGGAAAAAATACTTTTTGCACTTGTGATAGTGTTGAAACACCACTTTTCGCACTTGTGTTAGTGTTGAAAAACCACTTTTCGCACTTGTGTTGGTGCAGGAAACCACTTTTGCACTTGTATTAGTGTGGAAAAACACTTTTTGCACTTGTGATAGTGTTGAAAAACCACTTTTCGCACTTGTGTTAGTGTTGAAAAACCACTTTTCGCACTTGTGTTGGTGCAGGAAACCACTTTTGCACTTGTATTAGTGTGGAAAAACCACTTTTCACACTTGTGTTAGTGTTGAAAAACCACTTTTCGCACTTGTGTTAGTGTTGAAAAACCACTTTCCGCACTTGTGTTGGTGCAGGAAACCACTTTTGCAATTGTATTAGTGTGGAAAAAAACACTTTTTGCACTTGTGATAGTGTTGAAAAAACACTTTTTGCACTTGTGTTAGTGTTGAAAAACCACTTTTCGCACTTGTGTTGGTGCAGGAAACCACTTTTGCACTTGTATTAGTGTGGAAAAACCACTTTTCGCACTTGTGTTAGTGTTGAAAAACCACTTTTCGCACTGGTGTTGGTGAAGGAAACCACTTTTCGCACTTGTGTTAGTGTTGAAAAACCACTTTTCGTACTTGTGTTAGTGTTGTAAACCCACTTTTCGCACTTGTGTTAGTGTTGAAAATCAACTTTTCGCACTTGTGTTAGTGTTGTAAACCCACTTTTCGCATTTGTGTTAGTGTTGAAAATCCACTTTTCCCACTTGTGTTGGTGCAGGAAAACCACTTTTGCACTTGTATTAGTGTGGAAAAACCACTTTTCGCACTTGTGTTAGTGTTGAAAAACCACTTTTCGCACTTGTGTTAGTGTTGAAAACCCACTTTTCGCACTTGTGTTGGTGCAGGAAACCACTTTTGCACTTGTATTAGTGTGGAAAAAACACTTTTCACACTTGTGTTAGTGTTGAAAAACCACTTTTCGCACTTGTGTTAGTGTTGAAAAACCACTTTTCGCATTTGTGTTGGTGCAGGAAACCACTTTTGCACTTGTATTAGTGTGGAAAAAACACTTTTTGCACTTGTGATAGTGTTGAAAAACCACTTTTCGCACGTGTGTTAGTGTTGAAAAACCACTTTTCGCACTTGTGTTGGTGCAGGAAACCACTTTTGCACTTGTATTAGTGTGGAAAAACCACTTTTCGCACTTGTGTTAGTGTTGAAAAACCACTCTTTCGCACTTGCGTTGTGTTGAAAAACCACTTTTCGCACTTGTGTTAGTGTTGAAAAAGCACTTTTCGCACTTGTGTTGGTGCAGCAAACCACTTTTGCACTTGTATTAGTGTGGAAAAAACACTTTTCGCACTTGTGTTAGTGTTGAAAAACCACTTTTCGCACTTGTGTTAGTGTTGAAAAACCACTTTTCGCACTTCTGTTGGTGCAGGAAACCAGTTTTGCACTTGTATTAGTGTGGAAAAACCACTTTTGGCACTTGTGTTACTGTTGAAAAACCACTTTTCGCACTTCTGTTGGTGCAGGAAACCACTTTTGCACTTGTATTAGTGTGGAAAAAACACTTTTTGCACTTGTGTTAGTGTTGAAAAACCACTTTTCGCACTTGTGTTAGTGTTGAAAAACCACTTTTCGCACTTGTGTTTGTGCAGGAAACCACTTTTGCACTTGTATTAGTGTGGAAAAACCACTTTTCGCACTTGTGTTAGTGTTGAAAAACCACTTTTTGCACTTGTGTTAGTGTTGAAAAGCCACTTTCCGCACTTGTGTTGGTGCAGGAAACCACTTTTGCAATTGTATTAGTGTGGAAAAACCACTTTTGGCACTTGTGTTACTGTTGAAAAACCACTTTTCGCACTTCTGTTGGTGCAGGAAACCACTTTTGCACTTGTATTAGTGTGGAAAAAACACTTTTTGCACTTGTGTTAGTGTTGAAAAACCACTTTTCGCACTTGTGTTAGTGTTGAAAAACCACTTTTCGCACTTGTGTTGGTGCAGGAAACCACTTTTGCACTTGTATTAGTGTGGAAAAACCACTTTTCGCACTTGTGTTAGTGTTGAAAAACCACTTTTTGCACTTGTGTTAGTGTTGAAAAGCCACTTTCCGCACTTGTGTTGGTGCAGGAAACCACTTTTGCAATTGTATTAGTGTGGAAAAAACACTTTTTGCACTTGTGATAGTGTTGAAAAAACACTTTTTGCACTTGTGTTAGTGTTGAAAAACCACTTTTCGCACTTGTGTTGGTGCAGGAAACCACTTTTGCACTTGTATTAGTGTGGAAATAACACTTTTTGCACTTGTGATAGTGTTGAAAAAACACTTTTTGCACTTGTATTAGTGTTGAAAAACCACTTTTCCCACTTGTGTTGGTGCAGGAAAACCACTTTTGCACTTGTATTAGTGTGGAAAAAACACTTTTTGCACTTGTGATAGTGTTGAAAAACCACTTTTTGCACGTGTGTTAGTGTTGAAAAACCACTTTTCGCACTTGTGTTGGTGCAGGAAACCACTTTTGCACTTGTATTAGTGTGGAAAAACCACTTTTCGCACTTGTGTTAGTGTTGAAAAACCACTTTTCGCACTTGCGTTGTGTTGAAAAACCACTTTTCGCACTTGTGTTAGTGTTGAAAAACAACTTTTCGCACTAGTGTTGGTGCAGCAAACCACTTTTGCACTTGTATTAGTGTGGAAAAAACACTTTTCGCACTTGTGTTAGTGTTGAAAAACCACTTTTCGCACTTGTGTTAGTGTTGAAAAACCACTTTTCGCACTTGTGTTAGTGTTGAAAAACCACTTTTCGCACTTGTGTTGGTGCAGGGCACCACTTTTGCACTTGTATTAGTGTGGAAAAAAACACTTTTTGCACTTGTGATAGTGTTGAAAAACCACTTTTCGCACTTGTGTTAGTGTTGAAAAACCACTTTTTGCACTTGTGTTGGTGCAGGAAACCACTTTTGCACTTGTATTAGTGTGGAAAAAACAATTTTTGCACTTGTGATAGTGTTGAAAAACCACTTTTCGCACTTGTTAGTGTTGAAAAACCACTTTTCACACTTGTGTTGGTGCAGGAAACCACTTTTGCACTTGTATTAATGTGGAAAAAACACTTTTTGCACTTGTGATAGTGTTGAAAAACCACTTTTCGCACTTGTGTTGGTGTTGAAAAACCACTTTTCGCACTTGTGTTGGTGCAGTAAACCACTTTTGCACTTGTATCAGTGTGGGAAAACCACTTTTCGCACTTGTGTTAGTGTTGAAAAACCACTTTTCGCACTTGTGTTAGTATTGAAAAACCACTTTTCGCACTTGTGTTAGTGAAGGAAACCACTTTTCGCACTTGTGTTAGTGTTGAAAACCCACTATTCGCACTTGTGTTAGTGTTGAAAATCCACTTTTCGCACTTGTGTTGGTGCAGGAAACCACTTTTGCACTTGTATTAGTGTGGAAAAAACACTTTTTGCACTTGTGATAGTGTTGAAAAACCACTTTTCGCACTTGTGTTAGTGTTTAAAACCACTTTTCGCACTTGTGTTGGTGCACGAAACCACTTTTGCACTTGTATTAGTGTGGAAAAAATACTTTTTGCACTTGTGATAGTGTTGAAAAACCACTTTTCGCACTTGTGTTAGTGTTGAAAAACCACTTTTCGCACTTGTGTTGGTGCAGGAAACCACTTTTGCACTTGTATTAGTGTGGAAAAACCACTTTTCGCACTTGTGTTAGTGTTGAAAAACCACTTTTCGCACTTCTGTTGCTGCAGGAAACCAGTTTTGCACTTGTATTAGTGTGGAAAAACCACTTTTCGCACTTGTGTTAGTGTTGAAAAACCACTTTTCGCACTTGTGTTGGTGCAGGAAACCACTTTTGCACTTGTATTAGTGTGGAAAAAACACTTTTTGCACTTGTGTTAGTGTTGAAAAACCACTTTTCGCACTTGTGTTGGTGCAGGCAACCACTTTTGCACTTGCATTAGTGTGGAAAAACCACTTTTCGCACTTGTGTTAGTGTTGAAAAACACTTTTCGCACTTGTGTTGGTGCAGGAAACCACTTTTGCACTTGTATTAGTGTGGAAAAAATACTTTTTGCACTTGTGATAGTGTTGAAACACCACTTTTCGCACTTGTGTTAGTGTTGAAAAACCACTTTTCGCACTTGTGTTGGTGCAGGAAACCACTTTTGCACTTGTATTAGTGTGGAAAAACACTTTTTGCACTTGTGATAGTGTTGAAAAACCACTTTTCGCACTTGTGTTAGTGTTGAAAAACCACTTTTCGCACTTGTGTTGGTGCAGGAAACCACTTTTGCACTTGTATTAGTGTGGAAAAACCACTTTTCACACTTGTGTTAGTGTTGAAAAACCACTTTTCGCACTTGTGTTAGTGTTGAAAAACCACTTTCCGCACTTGTGTTGGTGCAGGAAACCACTTTTGCAATTGTATTAGTGTGGAAAAAAACACTTTTTGCACTTGTGATAGTGTTGAAAAAACACTTTTTGCACTTGTGTTAGTGTTGAAAAACCACTTTTCGCACTTGTGTTGGTGCAGGAAACCACTTTTGCACTTGTATTAGTGTGGAAAAACCACTTTTCGCACTTGTGTTAGTGTTGAAAAACCACTTTTCGCACTGGTGTTGGTGAAGGAAACCACTTTTCGCACTTGTGTTAGTGTTGAAAAACCACTTTTCGTACTTGTGTTAGTGTTGTAAACCCACTTTTCGCACTTGTGTTAGTGTTGAAAATCAACTTTTCGCACTTGTGTTAGTGTTGTAAACCCACTTTTCGCACTTGTGTTAGTGTTGAAAATCCACTTTTCCCACTTGTGTTGGTGCAGGAAAACCACTTTTGCACTTGTATTAGTGTGGAAAAACCACTTTTCGCACTTGTGTTAGTGTTGAAAAACCACTTTTCGCACTTGTGTTAGTGTTGAAAACCCACTTTTCGCACTTGTGTTGGTGCAGGAAACCACTTTTGCACTTGTATTAGTGTGGAAAAAACACTTTTCACACTTGTGTTAGTGTTGAAAAACCACTTTTCGCACTTGTGTTAGTGTTGAAAAACCACTTTTCGCATTTGTGTTGGTGCAGGAAACCACTTTTGCACTTGTATTAGTGTGGAAAAAACACTTTTTGCACTTGTGATAGTGTTGAAAAACCACTTTTCGCACGTGTGTTAGTGTTGAAAAACCACTTTTCGCACTTGTGTTGGTGCAGGAAACCACTTTTGCACTTGTATTAGTGTGGAAAAACCACTTTTCGCACTTGTGTTAGTGTTGAAAAACCACTTTTCGCACTTGCGTTGTGTTGAAAAACCACTTTTCGCACTTGTGTTAGTGTTGAAAAAGCACTTTTCGCACTTGTGTTGGTGCAGCAAACCACTTTTGCACTTGTATTAGTGTGGAAAAAACACTTTTCGCACTTGTGTTAGTGTTGAAAAACCACTTTTCGCACCTGTGTTAGTGTTGAAAAACCACTTTTCGCACTTGTGTTAGTGTTGAAAAACCACTTTTCGCACTTGTGTTGGTGCAGCGCACCACTTTTGCACTTGTATTAGTGTGGAAAAAAACAGTTTTTGCACTTGTGATAGTGTTGAAAAACCACTTTTCGCACTTGTGTTAGTGTTGAAAAACCACTTTTTGCACTTGTGTTGGTGCAGGAAACCACTTTTGCACTTGTATTAGTGTGGAAAAAACACTTTTTGCACTTGTGATAGTGTTGAAAAACCACTTTTCGCACTTGTTAGTGTTGAAAAACCACTTTTCGCACTTGTGTTGGTGCAGGAAACCACTTTTGCACTTGTATTAATGTGGAAAAAACACTTTTTGCACTTGTGATAGTGTTGAAAAACCACTTTTCGCACTTGTGTTAGTGTTGAAAAACCACTTTTCGCACTTGTGTTGGTGCAGGAAACCACTTTTGCACTTGTATCAGTGTGGGAAAACCACTTTTCGCACTTGTGTTAGTGTTGAAAACCCACTTTTCGCACTTGTGTTAGTGAAGGAAACCACTTTTCGCACTTGTGTTAGTGTTGAAAACCCACAATTCGCACTTGTGTTAGTGTTGAAAATCCACTTTTCGCACTTGTGTTGGTGCAGGAAACCACTTTTGCACTTGTATTAGTGTGGAAAAAACACTTTTTGCACTTGTGTTAGTGTTGAAAAACCACTTTTCGCACTTGTGTTGGTGCAGGCAACCACTTTTGCACTTGCATTAGTGTGGAAAAACCACTTTTCGCACTTGTGTTAGTGTTGAAAAACACTTTTCGCACTTGTGTTGGTGCAGGAAACCACTTTTGCACTTGTATTAGTGTGGAAAAAATACTTTTTGCACTTGTGATAGTGTTGAAACACCACTTTTCGCACTTGTGTTAGTGTTGAAAAACCACTTTTCGCACTTGTGTTGGTGCAGGAAACCACTTTTGCACTTGTATTAGTGTGGAAAAACACTTTTTGCACTTGTGATAGTGTTGAAAAACCACTTTTCGCACTTGTGTTAGTGTTGAAAAACCACTTTTCGCACTTGTGTTGGTGCAGGAAACCACTTTTGCACTTGTATTAGTGTGGAAAAACCACTTTTCACACTTGTGTTAGTGTTGAAAAACCACTTTTCGCACTTGTGTTAGTGTTGAAAAACCACTTTCCGCACTTGTGTTGGTGCAGGAAACCACTTTTGCAATTGTATTAGTGTGGAAAAAAACACTTTTTGCACTTGTGATAGTGTTGAAAAAACACTTTTTGCACTTGTGTTAGTGTTGAAAAACCACTTTTCGCACTTGTGTTGGTGCAGGAAACCACTTTTGCACTTGTATTAGTGTGGAAAAACCACTTTTCGCACTTGTGTTAGTGTTGAAAAACCACTTTTCGCACTGGTGTTGGTGAAGGAAACCACTTTTCGCACTTGTGTTAGTGTTGAAAAACCACTTTTCGTACTTGTGTTAGTGTTGTAAACCCACTTTTCGCACTTGTGTTAGTGTTGAAAATCAACTTTTCGCACTTGTGTTAGTGTTGTAAACCCACTTTTCGCACTTGTGTTAGTGTTGAAAATCCACTTTTCCCACTTGTGTTGGTGCAGGAAAACCACTTTTGCACTTGTATTAGTGTGGAAAAACCACTTTTCGCACTTGTGTTAGTGTTGAAAAACCACTTTTCGCACTTGTGTTAGTGTTGAAAACCCACTTTTCGCACTTGTGTTGGTGCAGGAAACCACTTTTGCACTTGTATTAGTGTGGAAAAAACACTTTTCACACTTGTGTTAGTGTTGAAAAACCACTTTTCGCACTTGTGTTAGTGTTGAAAAACCACTTTTCGCATTTGTGTTGGTGCAGGAAACCACTTTTGCACTTGTATTAGTGTGGAAAAAACACTTTTTGCACTTGTGATAGTGTTGAAAAACCACTTTTCGCACGTGTGTTAGTGTTGAAAAACCACTTTTCGCACTTGTGTTGGTGCAGGAAACCACTTTTGCACTTGTATTAGTGTGGAAAAACCACTTTTCGCACTTGTGTTAGTGTTGAAAAACCACTCTTTCGCACTTGCGTTGTGTTGAAAAACCACTTTTCGCACTTGTGTTAGTGTTGAAAAAGCACTTTTCGCACTTGTGTTGGTGCAGCAAACCACTTTTGCACTTGTATTAGTGTGGAAAAAACACTTTTCGCACTTGTGTTAGTGTTGAAAAACCACTTTTCGCACTTGTGTTAGTGTTGAAAAACCACTTTTCGCACTTCTGTTGGTGCAGGAAACCAGTTTTGCACTTGTATTAGTGTGGAAAAACCACTTTTGGCACTTGTGTTACTGTTGAAAAACCACTTTTCGCACTTCTGTTGGTGCAGGAAACCACTTTTGCACTTGTATTAGTGTGGAAAAAACACTTTTTGCACTTGTGTTAGTGTTGAAAAACCACTTTTCGCACTTGTGTTAGTGTTGAAAAACCACTTTTCGCACTTGTGTTTGTGCAGGAAACCACTTTTGCACTTGTATTAGTGTGGAAAAACCACTTTTCGCACTTGTGTTAGTGTTGAAAAACCACTTTTTGCACTTGTGTTAGTGTTGAAAAGCCACTTTCCGCACTTGTGTTGGTGCAGGAAACCACTTTTGCAATTGTATTAGTGTGGAAAAACCACTTTTGGCACTTGTGTTACTGTTGAAAAACCACTTTTCGCACTTCTGTTGGTGCAGGAAACCACTTTTGCACTTGTATTAGTGTGGAAAAAACACTTTTTGCACTTGTGTTAGTGTTGAAAAACCACTTTTCGCACTTGTGTTAGTGTTGAAAAACCACTTTTCGCACTTGTGTTGGTGCAGGAAACCACTTTTGCACTTGTATTAGTGTGGA